>NW_011500182.1:31682-31942 GCF_000495115.2 Populus euphratica | reverse complement strand
CAAGTCAAGAGTTGGTCACCCACTCATCAATTAGTCATCAAATCAATATTTCCTAATTTTGGCCTATAAAAGGAGGCATTTGTCATGCATTTAGGCATCTTGGTTTCCAGATCAAGATCATGCTCTTCCTTTCTCTCTTTGTATTTTTTTTAATGTTTATGCTTTGCTTTCCTTAATATCAAGTTTATGTTTTTCAAGAGTTGGCCACCAAGTCAAGTGTTTATGCTTTGCTTTCCTTAATATCTTTTTCTTCTTTGTCT
>NW_011500182.1:10988-31541 GCF_000495115.2 Populus euphratica | reverse complement strand
TATTATTATTATTATTATTATTATTGTTGTTGTTGTTGTTGTTGTTATTATTATTATTGTTGTTGTTGTTGTTGTTGTTATTATTATTATTGTTGTTGTTGTTGTTGTTGTTATTATTATTATTGTTGTTGTTGTTATTGTTGTTTTATAATTTTTTTTTATAATTTGTACAATTAACCTCCTTGTGGTTCGACCCCGGTCTTGCCGGGTTATTTATTACTTCGACACTCCTGCACTTGGGAGAAGACATCAATCTTTTCGTCGTGTCAGCACCACCCCAAAGAGGCCAACTCAGGTAGCCTGTAGCTGTAGATTTGAGAATTTGATAGTGCACCATGCATATTTTGAGTCGACGGTTGAGATCATTTTCATCTGAATCAAGGGCTGGAATTTTTCTCCAGAGTAGACAAGATTGCCCTCTTCTACCACCTATAAATAAAGATGGATTTGATGGTCTGAGAGAGGATAAAATTGGGTCCAAAGTCAACCAAAAAACTAATTTTTCTACCAATTTCTGTAAATTTTCTTCCTTCTCTCTCCACCGTGGCCTTCAGCCACCTTTCTTTCCCCATCATGGCTTTAAGCCACCACCACCAACTCCACCATAGGAAGCCAACTCAACCACCAGCCGACCACCAAGAGCCACCATCGGTTCTCTCTCCTCTCTGCAGCCTCTCCCGCATGTTTTTTTCATTCTTCCTCTTCTAGCTGCAGCTAACTCCACCATCGTTTCCACCGCCAGCTTCAGGTTGTCCTCCTCTGCCAGCCAGCTATAATCACCACACTAATTGGTCTGCCACCCTTCCCCTAGTCCTTCATCTTTCCCATAGAGTTTCTAATTTTAGCTTATAAAAGAAGGCATTTGCCATGCATTTAGGTCTTGGTCTTAAGATCAAAATCATGCTCTTGCTTTCTCTCTTTGTATCTTTGTATTGTTTAAGTTTTGCTTTCATTAATATCAAGTTTATGCCTTTCATTTTCTTTCCTTTACTTATTTAAGTTTTTATTTATTTTATTTATGTTTTTTTCTTTCATTATATTTAGCTAAGTTTATTATGTCAAGGTGAAAAGGTTACACTAATGGTGTAAGAATAAGTATAGTGTAAACTTAATATGGACTTTAATGTTTGATACTAACATGTTTTATATTTGTTATCTTGTTCACTCTTTAATACTTTACTTGTTAAATGACTAATCTTGATTTATGTTATATAACACTTGGTACAACAAATGCTTGGCACTTTCATAGCCCATAATGTATGGTATAACCGACACCTGAGCTATGAAAGAAACTTGATTCCCCTACCCCCAAGTAGCCGATCCCTTCTCCAACCAAAACCAGAGAAGCTAGGGCAATCCCCCCGTTCATTGGTCTTCCTTTAGCCAAAAAGCCGCTGCCCCCACCTTTTGCTTTGAGGCCAGGAACCAAAGAAACTAGAGAGTACATAACATACCCCCTCATAGCTCCTCTCTCGACCTCTCCCTCATAAACCCAAATCAGCCATACTCTTCCTTCATCTCACCAGGGCTATTCCTTCACAACCAGTCTTCCCTCAACTGCTGCAAACGCCGTCTCCGGCCACTCCCACCATTTCAACAGATCTTCCCTCTCAGCTTCTCCCTTCTCCAACCGCCAGCTCGCCAAAACCGGCCTCCACCGAGCCCCATAGTAGCAGCCAATCTCCTTCAACAACAACCCTGCAACACCGCCTGTAGACTGGATGGAAACCCACCTTGGCCTAGCATAGTAGCCTCAGCCCTGCCTTTAAAGTCGACCGCCACCTGAAGAAGGGAAGAACATAAAACCAAAAGAGAAGACAAAAAAGAGTAGATCTAAAAAAAGGAGAGAATCGAAAGCTTTGCATTGTGTTTTTCCCTCTTTGCAGGTAATGGTGGTTCCCACAAATAGTAGAGAAGGGAAGGGAAAAAGAAAACAGGGAAGATCCACCCATCTCTGGGCATTGCCAGCGGTGGCGCGTGAACCCATGTGTCGCTAGTGGCGGGGGGGGGGGGGGGGGGCCACCACTATTCCGGTGGTGCAAAAGGCCTTCCCTGTGATTCCAGATTGTTTTTAGGGGCTATTTTTAAATTTTAAGATTATATAATGTAATTTTTGTTTAGTTGTTTTAAATATGTATTTGGAAGTTTGGATGTAAAAAGAAAGAGAGAAAAGAAAAGGAAAAGAAAAAAGAAAAAATATAGTGAAATAGAATGTGTTTGTTTTTTTATGTTATTTAATTATAAAAATATGTTATTTAAAGATAAAAAGAATTAAGTGTTTAATTTGAATATGGTTAAATATCTCAAGGACAAACAAAATCATGTTATATTTTCCATGAAGATGTAAGAACATGTTTCTACATAAATTCTGGGATTTAATAACTGATTTATTAAAACCTTAGAATTTGATTAATATTTCAAATTTTCAAATCACATCAAACCGTAAAGCAACTTACCTTAGGTAGGGTGTGCTAAGGGTGTTAATACCTTCCCTAGACACAACTAGTCCCTTACCTCTTGAATCTCTGGCAAAGATTAGTACATCTGGGTTTCCTAGTAACCTTCCATTAAATACTAGGTGGTGACTTCCAAGAACCAATCAAGGAAAAATAACAAAAAATTGCTGAATCGCCACGCGGGGGACGTGCAACGGAATGCAACTCCACTAGGGAAAGGTATTGTTTTCAACTTTATTGGACTAAGCTTTGTGTTTTTTATGTGTTTAATTTTTTTGCTTTTTGTCTTGTTTTATTTTTGTTTCATTCATGCATTGTATAGAATTGTTTCATGTGTCACAAATTTTAATTTTTGAAAGCACACATATGTTTTAGGTTAGGTGGGGGACTAACAGCTTACCTTACGACTTTTAGTCAAGGTTTAAGTTTGTGTAAACCCCAATTATTCATTGAGTGCTGAGACTGTTAGTGATTGGTATATGTACTATCTCACTATCTGCTAAGCCCCTATATTACCTTTACGAAGGTGATCACCAGGACAACAAGAGACCCTTTTTAGAGACCAAGTAGCAAACCTGCCATTTGTCTCACGTAAAAGACTAGAACCTGCCTTTAGGATGTATGCTCCGTACATATTGCTTTGCATCTAAGCAAACCCTTCTTGAAGCATCTTGAATTCAAGACTTACGGGGGATATAATGGTCATCACTCAGGAAATTTATATTGTAGAGTTTGAGCAAGAATAAAAATTCTTGTTTCATCCTGCAAGAGTTATGACCATATGTCACCCCTCGAAGGGCCAATTCATCATATAGATTACATGGCATACATTTATCATGCATGTACAGGGATGAAAATAGGTTCCCCATCTGAGCTTTGTTGCACCTGATTGAACAAAGATGATGGCAAATAAAGAAAAGGGTCAAAGAGAGGCTCATTGTGAAAGGGAAGTTGAGAGCATCAAAGGTGAAGTAGCTAAACTCAGATCTGCTTGAACAAGTGTTGAGCTTCAAATGGAAAGAGAATGTTCGCACAGTCTTCTGTAGGAACACTACTTGTCAACGTCCCATTGAAGCTACACCTCTATTTTTTCAGTCATTAACAACAATAATGCCTTCAGTCATCAACTAAGGACAGCCTTCGTCCTTGTTCAACACTGGCAGTCGTTTATCTTTCAAGAGCACCCAATACCTGCTAGCTTTCTGTGCTTGATGCGTTGGCCTTTTTTCCAACTATCTCTATTGTGAACATCATTCTGATCCAGCAACATAAGATGTGGGTCTAAAAAATGAATGATGATTTTACATTGGTCTTCAACATAGCAGAGCTCTCTCTATAGAGATCTATTTGTGGCTCTACAAGTGGGAAATATAAGAAAGGATGTAGTAGTTTCAGAAGCTATGAAAATTTACACCACCAGTTTCAGTAATCAAACATTGTAGTAGGCAGAAGAGCCAGACCTGGTCTGAAAAATAGAGCAAGCATTGAATTTTAATATAGTAGAGCTCTCTTTATAGAGATTTGTTTATGGATCTGCAAGGGGAGAATCTAAGAAGGGATGCAATAGTTTCAGGTCATCTATAATTTTCACCAACTAGTGTCAGCATTAAAACACAGAAGTTGGGAGAAGAGACAGACTTGGGTTGAAAAACAATAAGAAGATTGAAACTTCAATAAAGTAGAACTCCCTCTACTAGTGTATGTTTGTTGCACCGTCAATAAGGAATCAAAGAGGAAATAGAGGAATTTCAAAATTATCAAGTTCTCCTCCAGTAAAGACAGTGCGTGATTTTACACATTAGCAGTGGCAGTGCTGCATGTTTCTGTGTATTGCCAAGATTACCTAGTTGTTGGAGGTTTCCCAAAAACCCTAAAACAACCACAACAACATTGGAAGATTGGCATGATGTTATGAAGATTGTCGAAAGAATTGAAAGAGTTATGGGAAAGATTGAAGGTTCTTCTAGGGATTCCAAAACTATGAAGAGAGTTGAATCAGAAGATGACTCTCAATTGAGAAACCTCAGTTATTTTGCCTAGTCAGGTCTTGCTATAACATCACCTGCTCAAATGTCTTTGCCAAGATTGACATACCTCTGTCACTCAAGTTTGTCGATCAGTATTTGTCAAACTCTAGACTTATTGCCTCAACTTCATCAAATTCATGCAACCACCATGGTATAATTCAAACGAGATATGAATATCATTATGGGTAACTTGGTTAATTTTGCAAGTGCACGAATCGTAACAAGTAATAAAGTGATGAGTAGAGTATCGTCCCACGAGGATTTGTAAAAATTACTACTAATTACCAAAGTCTTTTAAATTATGATCTATTTGAGGAATCGAATAAGATAGTTTATGAAACAAAAATTAATGATTAAAAACAAACAACCAATTGATTAAATATTAATGAATTCAATTGTACTGGTTCTAGGATTTCTGACTTACCATAACTATGCCTATGTGAATTTTCACGATTAAATTAATTACTCCTAATGTTGATAATCAGGTTTTCCTTATGTAAATATTAATCTCTCTCGAGCATCAATAAATTATTTTGACAAACAAATTTCATATACTCTACGAAAGTTCTAAACTTGTCGAAATTTGTTAAGTATTGTAAAATCTATAACGATTACAAAAGTTCTTAGGATATCTCTATCCTATAGATTTCTTACGGTATTTCAAACAATAACTAAAACAATTATCACTTCTCGGTTTCAAATTGAATTCTAAATCATGCAGATGTTGGCCAAACACATGCAAGCATTACACATAGAATGAAATACTCAACATCTTAATGTAATAATTCAATCGAAGAAATTATTCACATAATCATAGTAAGGTTACATCAAAAATCCTAGAATAAAAGTCTACTCTATGGTTAAATTAAAGAGAAACAAACTTGATACGATGAACATCACTCAAAAGCAGAGAATTTTCGTCGAATAGCTAGGTGTCCTCCCGGTTTTCAATAGTTTTACCTCTGCTCTTTTTTTGTTCCCCTTTGGTGCCGCCTCCTTTCCTTTTCTTTCTATGTTGTAGGGTTTCTAGGTGTCTTCACTCCCCTATTTTCAGATCCCTTTATCTTCTTTTATATTGTGGCTTTTCTAACCCTATAGTAATGCGGAAAGTTTCCTTTTCTGCATTGAGTTCCTTCCTTCTCAGACATTATGGGCCAGATTTGAGGTAGAAAACATGCGAATTCAAAGATCTCTATTTCTGGAGAAATTGTAGAGAATCAAATTTTCTTTCCAACTAAAACTGATCTTGTAATTTTTGGACCTCTGAGAGTTGAGATACATAAACTAAAATAGTCTTTGCAGTGCAGGAATTTCAGGCTAGTTCAATCCTTGTTTTTCAACTTGCTTTTTGAGCTCCAAAACAACAAAACTGAGTTATATGCCCTTCATATGTTTTGTAGACCTTCATCTCAGCTATTTGAAAATGATGAAGAACATTTGGAACTAAGTTGTATAGCTTTTTTTTGCAGCACATAATGAATCACTGTTCAATTTCACTACCGGGCTTTGCCTGTTCAGTAACCTAAGATCTGAAAACATATTAATTTTTCCACGAGGTCAATAGTTCAAAACGAGATTCAAAATTCTAATTTTCTTGTGTAACATATCCAAAATATTTAAAAATCAAGCATGAATAGTGAAAAATATACATGCTAAAAATACCCTTATCAATATCATGATGGGTTCCTGAACCATTTTAGTGGAACAGATGCAAGAGTTTCAAGAATCGAGCTGAGTTTGTGAAAGATGATGTCATCGATCAATTTTTTATTACTAGAACATCCTCAAAATGACAAATGATCACAATTGCTTGAGGGGTTAAACTGTCAATCATTTTGTTATGGATTTTTGCCCTTTTGCATTTTGTTTTGGGGTCACATCTCATCTTTGAATGAAACATGTTTTCTCTTTGTCTTCTTGTTGTTTTGAAATCAAGCGATGCTTCTTTCAAAGGGTTTTTTAATAAAATATTTTGATCAAGCTCCAACATACGATTAAGATTAATCAATCCCGAAGATTAAAAGTATTTTGATTGCAGAAATAACTCGATGCTTGAAAATGACATGAGGTGACTAAACAATTTTAAACTCATACATGAAAATATTTTGATTGCTTGAAATGAGAAAAGGCCATTTTTGTTATCCCTTCACTTTCTAAAGATTATATCCCTTGTGGTCCCCATTTGAGCCTGGTAATATATTTTCTTTCAAAAAAAAACCCTAACTAGGATCACATCCCACACTAGGGGCAAATGAGAGATAGTTTGAAGACAGTGATAGAATTAATGGATAAAAGAAAGGCTTAGAACAAATGTCGAATGATTAAGAAAAGGCTAGAAGAAAAAAGTCATAGATTGAGGGTCATCCAAGAAATTTTTTAGGAAGGCTATGTAAAAGAAAAAAAAAAAAATGAAAGAAGAAGAAAAAAGAAAAAGTGGAATGGAAGGAGAATGTCTATTGATTCTAAGAAGGGCAAAAGAGGTCTTAGTTGAAGAAAGACATAACAAATGCCAAAAGTCAAAAAAATAATCAAGCTTCATATCTTTAGGTGTGTATATGATAAAGCCTCTAGTGTCTTCAAAAAGATTAGATTGGTTATTCATCAAAGAAAATTTGGATTAGTATTATGACCTATGTTAAGAGAATTCTGATATCTGAAATTAACAAGGTTATATATCATTTTCTCTACAATGACAACAAGAGAAAGAGAGTTGATGAATAGTTAATGTTGGTCCTAGGTCTTTGAAACCCTCAAACTCCTTTTGAGACTGAATTTTCCTTTTTGTCATAGCCATGAACCATAGCGTGCATTACGTGCTTTTAAAAACCCTTTTTGATCAAGTAAGCAATTTGAACCGATAAATGGCGCTCTCAAAACTTGAAGAGCTTTTCCATAAAGGTCATGACTTCATGAATCAAGCTACTGATTATTATGCATGCTGACAAAATTGGTGCTAAAAAAGAAAACAACTTCCTTGACAAATCCTCAAGTTTTGACTTGAGCCTTTTGTTTCTTGAAATTCACAGAAGGTCACCTCATCGCAGACCATCAAAAGATATATCCAAGATCAAAGATTAAAACTGACACAAAAAACCATGAAAAAAGCATTTTAATCTTACAACGGGTCAGTTTTGTTTTGTTTTTTTAAATATAAGACAATCAAAAGACTACATTGAATAACGTGTGTTGGATCTTTGACCAAAGAAGCTTGATTTTCAAAAGATCTTTTCCAAAGCTAACATCTCTCTAATTTCATCTCAACAATTATAGACTTGAATGGACATGATCTTTGAAGGATGAGATTTGATTCTAGAACAAGATTGTTAAACAAAGAAGAACATTGATTGAGTTTGCAAAATCCTTGACATGAAATGACATCAACTCTTCTCAACACTCCTTGAAAAGTTAAGACACTTTGGGGCAATACAGTGGACTCTGAGAAGGAAAACAAACAGTATTCAGCTCAGGTACGGGACAAGGCAAAATCTTATGATGAGTCGTCAAAGTCCATCAAAGTTATGTTTAGCACCTGGCAATAACAAAGAAAAAACCTTTTGAGTATAGATAGATGAACGAGCATTCAGATCATCACTGGGAGTAATGTTGTTCAAAGACAGTTTATGATCTAGTGAATTTCAGCATCACTTGATGAGCAACGCTGCATCTAAAGGACATCTTCATCTTGGGTTATCCTCTAAAACATAGCTATGATTCCCGAAAAATGTTATTATGTAGTTGCATTTAAATGAATGCTGGAAGGATGCACTCACCAAGATTGACTATAGGACCATCTGTTTTGAAACTCAAATGCACACTTCACCGCATGAATATGGGTGATAAAGATCATTGCTAATTACAATACATTTCTTTGCATGATCTGATTTGACAAGATGAGAGGAATCCATAGAGAAGAACATTGAGCTTTTTAATGCAAATTATGAGATGCATGTCTAGATGACTTGGCAGTTCCATAAAGGCTGATGATAACATACTTGAAGAGTAACTGATGTAACCATATTATTCGATAGTTTCACCCACTTTTACCTAATGTTTTGTCCATGTTTTATATGTAAAATGCCTTAGTTTAAGAGCTAAGTCTTGGTTTGGACTCCTTCTTCTTCAATCAAGCTTGATAAACAACGAGAGTAGTAATCGCCGTGGATAGCCTAAGATGGGCATTGTACTTGCATTTGAGTGGAAGACCAGCACGCAAATGAGCCAATACATCGAAAGAACAAAGAAAGCTTTGGAATGCAAACAAAGGCACCCTACGACGATTGAGCATCAAAGAAGGGGGGCCTATATTTGAAATCAGGTAAGGATGCATACATGTCATCTAACCTCAAAAAACACTTGCACAGATTTTTGATTTGTTACAAGAAAATCCTCAATGAAGTCCAACAAGATTGTGGATAGAAAGAATCATTGTGTCAATAATAACAATCATCGGTTTAGATCCTGGAATGAGAAAAGAATGAGATGAACCCTGTCGGTAGGAAAATCTCAAAGAAATAAGGAGATCAACCCTATCATTAAAAGGAGTCTTCAATTCAAGCCTGCAATCAGGAAGCGCCGTTTGTCAGCCTTATCCTGTCAAAACTTCGTCTGCCAAGTCTTTTTGCCAAGTAAGTCACATCATTTTTGTCATCTGGGTAGGTCACCCATAACAATGAGACCACCTTTCATCTTTCATCTGAGTAGGTCATCCATCACAATGAGACCATCATTTTTTTTTCCTTGGGTAGGTCACCCATCATAATGAGACTACCACCTTCATGTGGGTAGGTCACCCATCACAATGAGACCATCATTTTTTTTCTTTAGGTAGGCCACCCATCACAATGAGACCATCATTCCATTTGGGTAGGTCACCCATCATAATGAGACCATCATCTTTTCTGGGTAGGTTACCCATCACAATAAGACCATCATTTTTGCATCTGGGTACCCATCACAATAAGACCATCATTTTTCCATCTAGGTAGGTCACTCATCATAATGAAACCATCATCTTCCATCTAGGTAGGTCACCCATCATAATGAGACCATCATCTTCATTTGGGTAGGTCACCCATCATAATGAGACCATCATCTTCATTTGGGTAGGTCACCCATCATAATGAGACCATCATCTTCATTTGGGTAGGTCACCTATCACAATGAAACCATTATTTTTTTCCACTTGGGTAGGTCACCCATCATAATGAGACCATCATCTTTCATCTGGGTAGGTCACCCATTATAATGAGATCACACACATCTTTGTATCGATTCTGGTTAAAGGAGATCACCAGATAGGATCTCAAGTTAACCCAACCACACATAGAGTTTTAGCTTTGGTTAAAGGGAATCGCCAGGTAGGATTTTAGGTTGACCGAGCCACACATCGATTTTGGTTCTGGTTAAAGGAGATCGCCAAATGGGATCTCAGGTTATCCCAATCAAAAGGGCAGGTCGCCCATGAAAATAGACCAGCATGAGTATGTGTGGGCAAATCGCTCGTGAAAATAGATAAGTGTGTGTATATGAGGGCAAGTCGCTTATGAAAATAAACCAGCGTGAGTATATGTGGGCAGGTCGCCCGTGAAAATAGACCACAATGAGTATGTGTGGTTAGGTTGCCCATGAAAATATCCAATTATATGTGGGCAAGTCGCCCCTAAAAATAGACCATAATAAGTATGTTTGGGTAGGTCGCCTCTAAAAATAGACTAGTGTGAGTGTGTAGGCAGCTCACCCTTAAAAATAGACCATTTTTTTTCAAAATAGGCAGGTCGCCCTTGAAAATAGACCACTTTTCTTCAAAATGGGCAAGTCACCCAAGATAATGAGACCGTTTCTTTTGAAAAGTGAAGTCCTTGGCTAAGTGGATCGCTCAATAAGCCAGGAAGACCTTTTATTTTCTTTACAAGCTTACTATGCAAAACATTGAGGAATTTTTGCTTCGTAAGTATTGTAAAGAGGGGTGCTATCCAATTTTTAACCCATGTTTTTGATAAATTTTCAAAAAAAATAAAAAATAGAAAAAAACAATGAAAAACCCCAAAAAATGCATTATGATATATTTGTATCGTTTTTAGCATTTTCAACGTCATCTCAGAAGAATATAAATTTTCAAAGGTATTTTGAACACGTTCAACTTTTAACGCGTTAATTTTACAATCACTGATTTTTCTTGTTGAGTCGACGTTGATATTGCTTGTTTTCAAAAAAATTCAAAAAAATCAAAATTAACAAAAAAAAGAAAAGAAAGGAAAAGTTGAGGGACTAGTTTGAAAACCTAGCAAATATTTCTTCTATAAATACTACTAAAGTAATATAGAAAAAGGGGGAAGAATTTACTCGGGGAGGATTTGGGAAAGGGAGGGGAAGAGTAAACAAAAAAAAAGGAAAAGGAGGGAAAAACCCTAAAATTTCTTCTCTTGGTCACCGCTCCCCGGGTCCCCTGTTTCTCTCCCAAACTGAAGGGAGCCCTCTCCCTTTTCCTTTTGGGAGCCGGCAGCCACTCTCACTTTTCCCTCATCACAACCTCCCCCTCTCTACTATTGGAGGCTTCTCCCCATTTCCCTACACCCAAGTAGTCGATCCCTTCTCCAGTCGAAACCAGAGAAGCCAGGGTAATCCCCCCATTTATTAGTCTTCCTCTGGCCAAAAAGTCGCCGCCCCTACCTTTTTCTTTGAGGCCAGGAACCAGAGAAATCAGAGAGCACATAACAGACCCCCTTACAGCTTCTCTCTCGACCTCTCCCTTATAAACCCAAATCAGCCATACTCTCCCTTCATCTCACCAGGGCTGTTCCTTCACTGTCGATCTTCCCTCAGCTGCTACGAACATTATCTTCGACCACTCCCACCATTTCAAGAGATCTTCCCTCTTAGCTTTTCCCTTCTCCAGCCGCCAGCTCGCCAAGACCGGCCTCCACCGAGCCCTATAGCAGTAGCCGATCTCCTTCAACAACAACCCTACAACACCACCCGCAGACTAGATGGAAACCCAGAGGCTAGCAACCCTATAATCATACTGCTGGCCGCCTGAAACAGAGATGCTAAGACCGGATTAGAGCCGCCGGTAACAGCCCAAACACAGCGGCGACACCCACCGCTTCGGCCCTAGCGAGGCCACCGCTAGCAATCCAAGCCTGGCAGAACCCACCTTAGCCTAGCACAGCAGCCTCAGCCCTGCCCTCAGAGCCGACTGCCACCTGAAGAAGGGAAGAACAGAAAACCAAAAGAGAAGACAAAAAAGAGTAGATCTGAAAAAAGGAGAGAATCGGAAGCTTTGCATTGTGTTTTTCCCTTTTTGCAGGTAACGGTGGTTCCCACAACCAGTAGCGATGGGAAGGGAAGAAGAAAACAAGGCAGATCCGCCCATCTCCAAGCATTGTCAATGGCGGCATGTGAACCCACACGCCGCCAGTGGCGAAGGCGCGTAGAGGAGACACGTCGCCACTTTTCCGGTGGTGCAGAAGGCCTTCCCTGTGATTCCAGATTGTTTTTAGGAGCTATTTTGTAAATTTAAAATTATGTAATGTAATTTTTGTTTAGTTGTTTTGAATATGTATTTGGAAGTTTGGATGTAAAAAGAAAGAGAGAAAAGGAAAGGAAAAGAAAAAAGAAAAAAATATAGTGAAAGAGAATGTGGTTAAATAGTGGTTAAATATCTCAAGGACAAATAAAATCATGTTATATTTTTCATGAAGATGTAAGAACATGTTTCTATATATATTCTAGGATTTAATAACTGATTTATTAAAACCTTAGAATTTGATTAATATTTCAAATTTTCAAATCACATCAAACTGCAAGCAGTTTATCTTAGGTAGGGTATGCTAGGGGTGCTAATACCTTCCCTAGCCACAACCAGTTCCTTACCTCTTGAATCTCTGGCAATGATCAGTACATCTAGGTTTTCTAGTAACTTTCCATTAAGTACTAGGTGGCGACTTCTAAGAACCAATCAAGGAAAAATAACAAAAAATCACCGAATCGCCGCCCGGGGGACGTGTGACAAATACTTTGCTTGTTAAATAACTAATCTAGATTTATGTAGTATAACACTTGGTACAACAAATACTTGGCACTTTCATAGCCCAATCATATGGTATAACCTACATCTATACTATAAAAGGAACTTGATTTGTTGTTAACATAAGTTATAAGCATGAATGTCTGACAATATTTACAAGTATTAGCATGAATCGAATAAGATAACTAATGTAATCATGTTAACAATTTATAATCTGATTGAAACCTTCCTTATGTGTGATTTCAAATTGAATAACAAGAGTTTATACTATACTTGTTTGGCATACCATTAGTGGATCCTTTAACCTTGACATTTATTATTGTTATTGTTTAATCCTTATATTGATCTTCTATCTCAAAATTCCTATCAACTTCTTTTTCTTCTTCTTTTATAACTATTATTATTACTATTACTATTACTATTACTATTACTATTATTATTATTATTATTATTATTATTATTATTGTTGTTGTTGTTGTTGTTGTTGTTTATAATTTATATAATTAACTTCCCTGTGATTCAACTCCGGTCTTACCGGGTTATTTATTACTTCGACACTCCTGCACTTGGGAGAAGACATCAATCTTTTATTCGTGTCAAGTTTTTGATGCCGTTACCAGGGAGGTAAATTTTTGTATAGATTATATTATTTATTTTATTTTTTATTTTCACTTTTCTTGTATATAACTTTGTTTCTCATGTTTTGTTTCTCCTTCTTTAGTTTTCTTCTTCCTTTTATTCTATTCCTACACGTGTATGAAAGTGTGGTCACGTACATTAAGTGATAGACTTTATAGGGTATCCTCATCATTTTCAGAAAATATGGCCGAAGATGATAACCATTCCCTTCATAATGAGAATAACCCTGTTAAAACACTTAGATATCACATGAATCTCATAAAAACTAGTGCACTCTCATGTATAGTTTTCCTTCCTAATGTATCTCTTCTTAATTTTAAGTCAAACATTATTCAACTTTTACCTTCTTTTCATGGCTTAGAGTTAGAAAATCCATACTTGCATTTAAGAAAATTTAAGGAGGTCTACAACATATATAATGACTCAAATTGTAGCATGTACAACATTAGATTAAAGCTTTTTCCCTTTTCATTAAAAAATAAAAATAAAACATGACTAGAAAATTTGAGACTTGGATCCATTCGTGCTTGGGATGAAATGCAATAACAAATTTTAAAGAAGTTTTTCCCATCTCACAGAACAAACTCTTTCAAAAGACAAATCACCACTTTCACTCAAAAACGAGGAGAAACATTTTACCAATGTTGAGATAGGTATCGAGACTTGCTTAATACTTCTGCTCATTATGGTTTTGAAACATGGAGATTGGTTTCATATTTTTATGAAGGGTTAACAACTAGAGATAGGCAAATGATTGAATTGATGTCCAATGGAACTTTTGAAGATAAAGACCCTGATGAAGCAATGGAGTACTTTGACTTATTAGTTGAAAATGCTCAAAATTGAGACACCGCGAGTACTTATAAGTCACCGAGTAAAACTCAACCTCATACATCTAGTAGAGGTATGTACAACCTTAGGGAAGATCATGACCTCCAAGCCAACTTTGCATCTTTAGCTAAAAAAGTTGAGGCATTAGAATTGAAAAAAAGTGGTCAATTAAAATATGTTTAAGACATTGTGTGTCAAATCTATGAAACCAATAAACATTCAACCAATAATTATCCAACTTTGCCTTCTTTTAAGGAATGTCTTCATGAACAAGCCCATGCTTTAACCAGTTTTCAAAGGCTCAATCATAACTCATACTCGCAAACATACAACCCTGGCTGGAGAAATCACTCAAATTTCAGTTGGAAGAGTGATAATAACAATGGACAAACTTCACAACCACCCTTTCAAGCACACCATAAATTCCAAAATTGTCATGGATATGCACCTCCTTATACTCCACCTCCTAGAAGAAATCTTGAGGAAACATTGCATGCATTCCTTGAAAACCAAAAGACAATCAATACTCAACTTGCTCAAAATATGATAGATTTTAAAGATACTCTTACAAAATTGACATTTGCTCTCAATTTCCAAGAGAAAGGTAGGTTTTCATCTCAACCACAACAAAATTCTAAAGAGCAATCCAATGCAAATACAAGTAGTTCTGGAAATCAACACATGGATCAAGTCAAATCAGTCACAATTTTCTGCTTTATTGGAGAACATAAAGTTGAAAGAGTCTTACTTGATCTTGAAGCTAGTGTGAATTTACTTTCATATCAGTTTTTCAAAGTCTCAATCTTAGTGAATTAAAACCAACTTTTATAACTCTCTTACTTGCTGATAGATCTATAAAAATGCCTAGAGGAATAGTTGAAGATATGTTAGAACAAGTCGATAAATTGATTTATCCTGTGGATTTTATTGTCTTAGACACACAACCTGTTAAAACATGTAATTCATTTCCTGTTATTTTAGGACGTCCATTTCTTGCATCTTCTAATGCATTGATTAATTATAAGAATGGACAGATGAAGCTATCTTTTGGAAACATGACATTAGAGATGAATATTTTCAACATTTGCAAGCAACTTGGAGATGATAATGATTCACAGGAAGTAGATCTTATTAACGAATTAGTTTATGATTAATTTGAATCTACTATGAGTAAAACAGAGTTGGATGAATTTGAAGATTTGCAAAATAATTTGTTCTCAGGAAGAAATCACGGATGAAAAAGACACCGAAAATATTGATATGGATCTTTTATCAAGAGTGACAACAGATTCGACATCAATATCACATCAATCGATGATTACTTTCCTGACAAATCCTTACTTTCTCTTAGTCCAATGCCTTGGTATGATAAAAATAACAATTTTCTTGCTTCAAGAGATTTGCCAACTCATTGGAGTACCCAAAACAAAGGAAAGTTTTTGAATGAAGTGAACTTTTATTAGGATGACCCTAACTTATTCAAATATTGTCCTGATCAAATATTTGAAAGATGCATTCCTGACAATGAGGTAAGTAGTGTCATTAAACTTAGTCATTTTGATGCATGTGGGAGTCATTTCTCGTCAAAAAAGACAGTTGCAAAAATCTTTCAAAATGGATTTTATTGACCCACCATATTAAAGGACACGCTACATTCTGCAAAACTTGTGAAAATTCTCAAAAAGTTGATATTGATAAAAAAGTTTTGTTTTATAATTCTCAACCCCATTTATTCTTTTGAGAGCCAACATTAAGATGGAGCAGTCCATTTATTGAGAAATATATGTATCCTTATGGAGTCTTTGACATTAAGAATCCAAAAAATGACAATGTTTTTAAGGTAAATGGACATCATTTGAAAGCTTACTTTCATAATTTTCTTAGTGAAAATGAATCCACTAGTTTGAATGATCTTATAGATAAAGGTTGGTTATTTTATTTTTCTCATATTGTTTTTGTGTTTTTTCTTTTTGTGATTCTTGGTTTCCTAGTCTCTCTCACCCCGGTTAAATGGCGGATAATGGTACTCCGTGACTCTTAAGTTCGTTCTTTCAGTTTCCTATGATAACTGATATCTGTGTATCTATTTGTTCAATTCCTTGTTCCTTCTCTTCTCTTAGCATCTCTTTTCCACTTCTCATCTTGAAAAATGGACACCACTTTTGAAAAATTGAAAAAGTATTTTCCCGCTTTACCTCAAAATGCGATTACAAAAATTTATTGAGCTAGGTGTGCAAGATTGAGGTTGTTAATGAACCATGGAATTCACTGGTTAATTGAAGCAAAGGTCCGATTATCAAGTGAATCATCTAATTCCTTCATTTCACATATACCTGGAATAGGTAAAAGCATTTTTTCAAAGAAACATCATGCAAAACGAGTGAAAGTCTGTCATCGATATACCAAATGGACTTGTAATGCACAATGTCGTTCTTTAGGAATGATATCTGTAAACCATAAAGATAAAATACTATTTATTAAGGATGGCCTGAGTAAGGAGTCTTTAGATGATCTTCTATTGACTCTTGAGACGCATCCTAGTAGAGATGTGCATCGTGCAATTCATGATTTATGGCCACTATTCCATACAACATGCTCGACATAATCTTGGAAATCTGACTAAAAAAGACCATGTTTGCCGGTTTTTAAGAAACTTGGATGGAAAGCCTATCCCCGACCCATTGAGGGTGTTTAAGTCATTCTTGGATGTAAAACCAAGGGAAGGTGTGAGCCACAATCACAACTGCGATTTGAGTCTTAGTTTGTAAAAACTTGTGTATTTTTTTTTAATAGCATAATATTTGTGTTTTGTTTCTTATATTTGTTTAAGTGTGTTTCAAGTTTGTTAGTGTTTGGTGTTTCAGGTGATGTCTTCCATACTCTATCTTTCTACCCAAGGACATTGAGGACAATGTCTTGTTTTGGTTGGGGGGAAAGGGTAGTAGTTTATATTAAAAAAAAACTAACTGTGTTTTCGTTTTCATAAACCATTTGCAAATTGTTGAGAGTAAGGAAGAATTTTATTGACTCTTGAGACATATCTTGGTAAATATTTTTAAATAGTTATTTGTATTATTCATAGCAAGGTCTATCATAATACTTCTTGAAATATTCAGTTTTGCAAACTCTCGCATTGTTATAACTTAATTCTGCTTATATACTCATTTAACATGTATTCTTAAACCTTAATTTTCACACACACACTTTAACATATGATTGTGGGTTGCACATTGGATTATTACATTATTTATGTTCTTTTGTTAAAGGTAACAACTAAGAGAAAGGGATAGTATATAATTTGAAAAAAAAAAGAAAAAGAAAAAAATGATGATAATAAAAATATAGATAAGTTTGGTTTCGTAGCCTCCCTAACCTAAACAATTAAGCCCGAAGGGGTGTCTTAACACCTAATACCCTAAAGTCAACTAACTTGAGAGCTATTGGCCCAATGCTTATTACATGGGTTTAGGAGAAAAGCTTAAAGGAATCAAATATTGCACTATCTATGTATTAATATCTACAACTCGAGTTACTAACTTCGTAGGGGTGTCTCAACATCTAATACCCTAAGACCAACTGGTCTAGGAGTCATTAGCCGAAAACTCATTACATGGGTTAAAGATGCATTGCGTTATATATATATTAAAAAAAACAAAAAGAAAAGAAGGGAAAAAAAATCTCAACCCAAGGAAGTTAACCTTAAACATTAGAATAAAAATTTTGTTTTCTACCAAATAAAGCCTTATAACTATGTGTTGATATATTGAGCACAAAAGAAAAGTTTATTAATATCTTGTTTAAGAGGTATTAAGGAGATATATAAATTTAATGAGAATTTGTTATGTGGATAGATTAATGGAAGTTGAATGATGAATACCTTACTTTATAGAATTTACAAATTATTTTTCTATTTTAACATTTTGATTACTAAGGACTAGTAATAAGCTGGTTGAGGGGTGTGATTAGTGCTTGAAAGCACATTTTTATCAAGGTTTTATATCATCGTTTTGCACTTGAAGTTTTAATAACTTTTTAACTAAAGAATGTTTTTCCTTGGAGCCTAAGATTTAAAAAGGTCATTTTCAAGTCCAAATTATAGCAACAATGAAGAAGTTCGAATCTATCCTGCAACCCAAACACTGTTAGTATTTGGCCCATATCTTGAGTTTTAGAAGTCCAAATGACCTTCATTTTTTTTCATGGAAAGCTAAGACAATTTCCTACAACTTTCATGTTTTCAAGTGGTTTCAATTCTAACATTATCAATGAAGTTTTAGGTAGAAAATAGAAGATAAGGATTGTCACCAAGTCAAGAGTTGCCCACCTACTCATCAATTAGTCATCAAATCAATAGTTTTCAATTTAGGCATCTTGATTTCTAGATCAAGTTCATGTTCTTTCTCTTTCTTTGTATTGTTTATGTTTTGCTTTCATTAATATCAAGTTTATGCCTTTCATTTCCTTTCCTTTACTTATTTATGTTCTTATTTTGTTTATTTATTTTTCTTTCTTTCATTATATTTAGGTATGTTTATTATGTCAAGGTGAAAATATTACACTAATGGTGTAATAATAAGTATAGTGTAAACTTAATATGGACTTTAATGTTTGATACTAAAATGTTTTATATTTGTTATCTTATTCACTTTTTAATACTTTGTAAATGACTAATCTAGATTTATGTTATATAACATTTGGTACAATAAATGCTTGGCACTTTCATAGCCCATATTGTATGGTATAACCGACACCTGAGCTATGAAAGGAACTTGATTTGTTGTTACCATAAATTATAATCATGAATGCCTGACAACATTTACAAGTATTACCATTACTCGAATAAGATAACTAATGTAATTATGTAAACAATTTATAATCTGATTGGAACTTACATTATGTGTGGTTTTCAATTGAATAATAAAAGTTTATACTATACTTGTTTGACATACCATTAGTGGATCCTCTAACCTTGACATTTATTGTTATCATTGTTTAATCCTTATGTTAATTTTCCATCTCAAAGTTCTCATCAACTTTTTCTTCTTCTTGATTATTACTACTACTACTACTATTACTATTATTATTATTATTATTATTATTATTATTATTATTATTATCATCATTACTACTACTACTACTACTATTACAACTATTATTATTATTATTATTATTATTATTATTATTATTATTATTATTATTATTATTATTATTGTTACTATTGTTGTTGTTATTGTATTATTGTTATATATAATTTATACAAATAACCTTCATGTGCTTCGACCCTGGTCTTGCCGGGTTATTTATTACTTCGACACTCCTACACTTAGGAGAAGACATTAATCTTTTAGTCGTGTCAAGTTTTTACCGCCATTGTCGGGGAGGTAAGTTGTATAAATTATAGTATTTATTTTATTTTCTATTTTCACTTTTCTTATATATAACTTTGTTTCTTTGGTTTTGTTTCTCCTTCTTTTGTTTTCTTATTCTTTTTATTCTATTCCTACATATGCATGAGAATGTGGTCAGGTATATTAAGTGGTAGACTTTGTAGGGTATCCTCATCATTTTCAGAAAATATGGCCGAAGAAGATAATTAATCACTTTATAATGAGAATAACTGTATGAGAACACTTAGAGACCATATAAATCCCACAAGAACAAGTGCATCATCATGTATAGTTTTTCCTTCTGATGCATCTCATTTTAATTTTAAGCCAGGAATTATTCAACTTTTTCCTTCTTTTCATAGCTTAGATTTAGAAAATCCATACTTGCATTTAAGGGAATTTGAGGGGGTCTGCAACACCTATAATAACTTAAATTGTAGCATGAACACTATCAGATTGAAGCTTTTTCCTTTTTTGTTAAAAGATAAAGCTAAAACATGGCTATAAAATTTGAGACCTGGATCCATTCGAGCTTGGGATGAAATGCAATAATAGTTTTTAAAGAAGTTTTTACCATCTCATAGAACAAACTCTTTCAAAAGACAAATCACCACTTTCACTAAAAAATCAAGAGAAACATTTTACCAATGTTGGGATAGGTATTGAGACTTGCTTAATACTTGCCCTCATCGTGGTTTTGAAACATGGAGATTGATTTCATATTTTTATGAAGGGTTAACACTTAGAGATAGGTAAATGGTTGAATTGATGTGCAATGGAACTTTTAAAGATAAAGACCCTAATGAAGCAATGGAGTACTTAGACTTGTTAGCTAAAAATGCTCAAAATTAAGACACCGCGGGTACTTATGAGGCACCGAGTAAAACTCATCCTCATACATCTAGTGGAGGTATGTACAACCCTAGGGAAGATCATGACCTCCATGCCAAGTTCACATATTTAGCTAGAAAAATCGAGGCATTAGAATTGAAAAAGAGTGGTCAATTAAAATTTCTTGAAAACATTGTGTGTCAAATATGTGAAACAAATAAACACTCAACCAACGATTGTCCAACCTTGCCTTCTTTTAAAGAATGTCTCCATGAACAAGCCCATGCTTTAAACAGTTCCCAAAGGGCCAACAGAACCCATACTCCCAAACATATAACCCTGGTTGGAGAAATCAC
>NW_011500182.1:4578-6729 GCF_000495115.2 Populus euphratica | reverse complement strand
GGGGGGTGTGATTAGTGCTTAAAAGTGCATTTTTATTAAGATTTTATATCATTATTTTGCACTTGAAGTATCAATAACTCCGTATTTAAAGCATGTTTTATACTAACATATCTAATAAAATAAGATACGTTTAATTTATGGTAAATATTCATTTTAAATGTAGGTCTATCACATAAATGAAAGGATTGATTGATAAATTTAAGAACTCAAATTGAAAGGACAAAGAGATGGCTAAACTTAGAAAAGAGATGTTGGTGCAGTCCAAACTTTCATAGGGCCCCCAAGATTTAATAAGGTCATTTTCAAGTCCAAATTGTAGCAACAATGAAGAAGTCTGAATCTGTCCTGCACCCCGCACACTGTTTAGTGTTTGGCCTATATCTGGAGTTCTGGAAGTCCAAATAACCTCCATTTTTTTTTTCTGGAAAGCTGAGACCATTTTCTACAACTTTCATTTTCAACTAGTTCCAATTCTGACATTATCAATGACCTTTTGGGTAGACAAAAGAAGATAAGGATTGTCACCAAGTCAAGAGTTGGCCACCAACTTATCAATTAGTTATCAAATCATTTGTTCCCAATTTTGGCCTATAAAAGGAGGCATTTGCCATGTATTTAGGTATCTTGGTTTCTATATCAAGATCATGTTTAATACTTACGTTCATCTTGGATCCTCTAACCTTGACATTTATTGTTATCATTGTTTAATACTTACGTTAATCTTCCATCTCAAAGTTCTCATCAACTTTTTCTTCTTTTTCTTGTTCTTCTTTATTATAACTACTATTACTACTACTGCTATTATTATTATTATTATAACTACTATTACTACTACTATTATTATTATTATTATTATTATTATTATTGTTACTATTGTTGTTATTATTGTATTATTGTTTATATAATTTATACAATTAACCTCCCTATAGTTCGACCCCGGTCTTGCCGGGTTATTTATTACTTCGACATTCCTACACTTGTAAGAAGACATCAATCTTTTAGTCGTGTTACAAGGCATTGAATTAAGAGAAATTAAAGATTCAACAAGAAAGTACTCATGGAATGGTGTGATGTCAAATGTTGAATCTATTGCCAATTTTGACAAATGATCTGCGATAATATTTTTGGTGCCTTTTTCATCATTGATTTCTTCCTGTTTGAAAGTTTCAAAGATTTCACAATCGTGATTAACTTCTCTTTGTTTAATCGCATGAGGAAATGGAAGTACTGGTGGGGAATTAATCTTTTCCTTGCAATATTCAGATTTAACCCCTTCCTTACCCTTAGAGATTGACTCATCATCTTTCTCACAAGATTCAAGAGTGGGTTTTTCGATAACCTTACCATTGCGAAGAGTAGTAATTGATTTTACTTGATCTATGTGTTGGCTTCCAGAACTAGCATTTACATTGTATTGCCCCTTGGGATTTTGTTGTGGTTGAGATGGAAACTTACCTTTCTTTTGAAAACTCAGAGCATATGTGAATTTTGCAAGAGTATTTTTAAAATCTGTCATGTTTTGATCAAGTTGAGTGTTGATTGTCTCTTGCTTTTCAATGAATGCATACAAAGTTTCCTTAAAATTTCTTCTAGGAAGTGAAGTATAAGGAGGTGCATATCCATGAAAATTTTCGAAATTATGGTGTGCTTAAAATAGTGGTTCTGAAATTTATGCATTATTGTTATCACTCTTCCAACTTGAATTTGGGTGAATTTTCCAACTAGGGTTGTATGTTTACGAGTATAGGTTATGATTGAGCCTTTGAAAACTATTTAAAGCATGGGCTTGTTCATGGGGACATTCGTTAAAAGAAGACAAAGTTGGACAGTCATTGGTTGAGTATTAATTTATTTCATAGATTTGACACACAATGTCTTGAACAAATTTTAATTAACTATTTTTTTTCAATTATAGTGCCTCGACTTTTCTAACTAAAGATACAAACTTGGCTTGGAAGCCATGATCTTCCCTAAGATTGTATATACTTCCACTAGATGTATAGGGTTGAGTTTTACTCGATGCCTCATAAGTACCTGCGGTGTCCCAATTTTAAGCATTTTAGGTAACAAGTCTAAGTACTCCATTGCTTCATCAGGGTCTAGTAGCAGTGATACTAATAATAATAGTAGTAATAATAATAATAATAATAA
>NW_011500182.1:1392-4469 GCF_000495115.2 Populus euphratica | reverse complement strand
TAGTAGTAGTAGTAGTAGTAGTAGTAGTAGTAGTAGTAGTAGTAGTAGTAGTAGTAGTAGTAGTAGTAGTAGTAGTAGTAGTAGTAGTAGTAGTAGTAGTAGTAGTAGTAGTAGTAGTAGTAGTAGTAGTAGTAGTAGTAGTAGTAGTAGTAGTAGTAGTAGTAGTAGTAGTAGTAGTAGTAGTAGTAATAATAATAATAATAATAAAGAAAGAGAAGAAGAAGAAGATGATGAGAACTTGGAGATGGAAAATTAATGTAAGGATTAAACAATAATAATAACAAATGTCAAGGTTAGAGGTTCCACTAATGGTATATCAAACAAGTATAGTATAAACTCTTATTATTGAATTGGAAACCACACACAAAGGAGGTTCCAATCAGATTATATATTGTTAACATGATTACATTAGTCATCTTATTCAATTAATGCTAATACTTGTAAATCTCGTCAAGCATTCATGATTATAACTTATGTTAACAACAAATCAAGTTCCTTTCATAGCTCAGGTGTCGGTTATACCATACATTATGGGCTATGAAAGTGCCAAACATTTGTTGTACCAAGTGTTATGTAACATAAATCAAGATTAGTCATTTAACAAGCAAAGTATTAAAGAGTGAACAAGATAGCAAATATAAAACATGTTAGTATCAAACATTAAAGTCCATATTAAGTTTACATTATACTTATTCTTACACCATTAGTGTAACCTTTTCACCTTGACATAATTAACTTAGCTAGACATAATGAAAGAAAGCAAAATAGATAAACAAAATAAGAACATAAAAGTTAACTAAGTAAAGGAAAGGAAATGAAAGGCATAAACTTAATATTAATGAAAACAAAGCATAAAAAATACAAAGAGAGAAAGGAAGAGCATGATCTTGATCTGGAAATCAAGATGCCTAAATGCATGGCAAATGCCTCCTTTTATAGGCCAAAAATGGGAACTATTGATTTGATGACTAATTGATAAGTGGGTGACCAACTTTTGACTTGGTGACAATCCTTATCTTCTCTTGTCTGCCCAAAACGTCATTGATAACGTCAAAATTGGAGCCAGTTGTAAACATGAAAGTTGTAGGCAATTGTCTCAGCTTTCTTGTGTAAAAACTTCAGCTCATTTGGACTTCTAGAACTCTAGATATGGCCAAAATACCGAACAGTGCTCGGGCTGGAAGACAGATTCGGGCTTCTTTGTTGTTGCTACAATTTGGACTTGATAATGGCCTTTTTAGATCTTGGGCTCCATATGAAAGTTGTAGGCCTATGTCTTACCTTTCTATCCATATAAATTGGACCTAAATCTGAGATCTGTAGCTCTAGATATGACCCAATTACCGAACAGTGTTCCGGTTTGGATTGCACCGACATCTCTTTTCTAAGTTTGGCCATCTCTTTATCCTTGCAATTTAAGTTCTTCAAGTCATCAATCAATCCTTTCATTTATGTGATAGACTTGCATTAAAAATAGACATTTACCACAATTTATAGGTATCTTATATTATTAGATACATTATTATAAAATATATTTTAGTTAAGGAGTTATTGATACTTCAAGTGCAAAATGATGATATAAAACCATGATAAAAATGCACTTTTAAGTACTAATCAATGAGGGTAAGTATTTAGCAAGTCTCCATACCTATCCTAACATTGGTAAAATGTTTCTCCTAATTTTTGAGCGAAAGTAATAATTTTTCTTTTGAAAGAGTTTGTTCTATGAGATGGGAAAAACTTTATTAAAATTTATTGATGCATTTCATCCCAAGCACGAATGGATCTATGTCTCAAATTTTGTAGCTATTTTTTAACTTTATCTTTTAATGAAAAAGAAAAAGGCTTTAATTTGGTGTTGTTCATGCTACAATTTGAGTTATATAGGTGTTACAAATCTCCTCAAATTCCTTTAAATGCAAGTGTGGATTTTCTAAATCTAAGCCATGAAAAGAAGGTAAAAGTTGAATAATGTCTGGCTTAAAATTAAAATAAGATGCATTAAGGGGGAAAACTATGCATGAAGGTGCAATTATTCTTGTGGGATTCATGTGGTCTCTAAGTGTTCTAACACTGTTATTCTCATTATTCTCATTATGAAGTGCCTAATTATCTTTTTCAGCCATATGTTCTGAAAATGATGAGGATACCCTATAAAGTCTACCACTTAATGTACATAGCCACACTCTTATGCATGTGTCGAAGTAGAATAAAAGGAAAAGAAAAATAAAAAAAAGAAACAAAACAAAAGAAATAAAGTTAGATACAAGAAAAGTGAAAAGAGAAAATAAAATAACAATTATAATTTATACAAGAATTTACCTGCCTAGCAACAGCGCCAAAAACTTGACATGACCAAAAGATTGATGTCTTCTCCCAAGTGCAGGAGTGTTGAAGTAATAAATAACCCGGTAAGACCAGGGTCGAATCATAGGGAGGTTAATTGTATAAATTATAAACAACAATAATATAACAACAACAATAATAATAGTAATAATACAAATAGTAATACTACTAATAGTAATAGTAATAGTAATAATACTAGTAATAATAATAGTAGTAGTAATAATAATAATACAAATAATAGTAGTAGTAGTAATAATAATAGTAACAATAAAAAAGAAGAAGAAGAAGTTGTGAGAACTTTGAGATGAAAGATCAATGTAAGGATTAAACAAGGACAACAACAACTGTCAAGGTTAAAGGATCCACTAATTGTATGTCAAACAACTATAGTATAAACTCTTATTATTCAATTGGAAACCACATACAAATGAGGTTCCAATCAGATTATATATTGTTAACATGATTACATTAGTTATCTTATTTGAATAATGCTAATACTTGTAAATGTTGTCAGACATTCATGATTATAACTTATGTTAACAACAAATCAAGTTCTTTTCATAGCACAGGTGTCGGTTATACCATATGATTTGTGCTATGAAAGTGTGAAGCAGTTGCTGTACCAAGTGTTATACAACATAAATCAAGATTAGTCATTTAACAAGCAAAGTATTAAAGAGTGAACAAGATAACAAATATAAAACATGTTAGTATCAAACATTAAAATCCAT
>NW_011500182.1:0-1250 GCF_000495115.2 Populus euphratica | reverse complement strand
TGAAAACATAAAAGTTCTAGGAAATTGTCTCAGCTTTCCATGAAAAAACAATTGAGGTCATTTGGACTTTCAGAACTCTAGATATAGGCCAAAAATTTAACAGTGTTTGGGTTGTAGGATAGATTCGAACTTCTTTATTGTTGCTATAATTTGGACTTGAAAATGGTCGTTTCAAATTTGGGCTCCTCAAGAAAGTTATAGGCATATGTCTTACCTTTTCATCCATATAAAGTAGACCTAAATTCGAGATCTACAACTCGTGATATAACCCAATTACTGAACACTGTTCTAGTTTAGACTGCATAAGCATCTGTTTTCTAAGTTTGGTCATCTCTTTGTCCTTTCAATTTCAGTTCTTAAACTCATCAATCAATCCTTTTATTTATGTGATAGACCTACATTTAAAATAAACATTTACCATAAATTCAAGGTATCTTAAATTATTAGATATGTTATTATAAAACATACTTTAATTAAGGAGTTACTGATACTTCAAGTGCAAAATGATGATATACAACCTTGATAAAAATGCACTTTTAAGTACTAATCAGGCTTGTTTATGAAGACATTCCTTAAAAGAAGGTAAAGTTGGACAATTATTGGTTGAATGTTCATTTGTTTCACACATTTGACACACAATGTCTTGAATAGATTTTAATTGACCACTCTTTTTTAATTCTAGTGCCTCGACTTTTCTCGCTAAAGAAGCAAACTTGTAACAACTCGGTTTTTCAAGCCCCAAAACAACATAATTTGTTTTTTACTTGACACACATCGTGTCGGTAATTTGTGAACCTATTTTCCTCACATCATCAAAATACAATCCATACATCAACAACATTCAACATTTCATTTAAAAGGGAATTTTACATAAACACATAATATTATGTTTGCAAGCTTAGAAGTTCATATTATAATATACATCCATAGACATGAGTTTGCATTCCTATCCTACTAATAGTCACAATGAATTTTAAAAAAAAAGAGTTCAATAAAAGTTATACATTTAATGCATTGATCCATACAAAATACATCGTGATTTAGGATGCAACTACATGATTCCTTACAAAAGTAGGTTCCCGTGTATCGGGTTTCCTAGGCATCTCGTTGATGTGAGGCCCCTGTTGCAGTGCAAAACATTCAAGAGAATGCAATAGCTTATTAGTAATAATGATAATTAAATGGTTTGGCAGAAAAAGTGAAACATTAACATTATTCCATGGTTGATGCATGATATTTATAGTTTCTTC
>NW_011499869.1:1962905-1969896 GCF_000495115.2 Populus euphratica | reverse complement strand
TTTTAGCACATCAACTAGGAAGTAATTTGAATTGGAGCCCTCTTATTAAGTTTTGATAAAATAGTAAAAACTTCAAATTTAATTTAATTTTTTACTACTTTGTCTTAGGATAAAGTGATTGGTTTAAGTTTCTTGCAAAACATGTCTTGTGATAGCATAGAAGACTATATAATATTATAATTAATAAATATAAATTCATAAAAGAAGATAAGTTAATAAATAAAGAGAAAATGTATGCAGCATATATGGTTTTGGGTGACCTGTATAAACCTATATTAACTTTTCTCCTCTCTTCTTCTTTATCTAATGACTTGTGATATTTATGGATACTTCATGCTTCATAGGCTTGTTTGATATGATAAAGGAGAAAAAAAAGATGAAGAGTATTTGTTTTTATAGAAAGTTGAGTTATTAGTTGTTGTGTTTTCTATATTATGGGTGAAAAGATTGTTCTAAAATATAGTTACTGGTGAGAGAGGATGATCAAATCAAGAGAGTTATAATTACCGGTGAAAAAGGTAGCCATTTAAAAAAAAAAAAATTTATATTATGATGTGTGCAGAGAAAGATAACTATTAGTGAAAAAACAAACATCTTTTAAAAAGATATGACGAGGAAGGTAGTTATTAGTGTGCAAGGGTGGTCTTTATAAATGTGTTTTACTAATAAGAAAAACAAAGGGTTTTTTATATTATGATGTGTGCTTGACAAGGTAGTTAATAACTATTTATGGCTTCGAGGTGAGAAAAAGGAGAGAACTGATTAGGTCTCCTTAAAAAAAAAGTTCAATTATACTTTCTTGAAAAAAGTTTTGATGGACTTTTTAAGAGGAGTGTTTGTTGAACTTTCTTGGATCGATGAGTAATTAGTTGGGTTTGGCCTAAAATAGCTAGGATTTGTTTTTTGATTTCACACACCATTAAATTTCATTTGATATTAGTGATGATATCGTCACCAATAAAAAATTAGAAAAAATCAATGAAAACTTTTTATCAATAGTTTTAGTTGGAAACAATAATAGAATAAAATGATAAAAAAATTCATTGATAATTTTTAAAATATTTTTGATGTGTTAAATGGCCACTGAAATTGTCGATAGAGATTTTATTGATGATTGTAAAAAGAATTAAAACTCAATAGTCCTTTCCTTTCCCCCATTTCATCTTTTAATTTCAAAAATTCCGACAACCCCTGTCCTTCACAAATTTGACCACCAGAACTTATTAGTGCCAATGCAACATCTTATTGAAAGCTTAAACTTTCTTTTTTTAGTTTCGTTTCTTGTCGAGCTTCACTTTACTAAATAAGCAAACTCATTCATTTATGTTTTAATGTAATTTATTAAAAATTATAGTATTTATAATTTATTTGTATGTTTAAATATTTATTTGTTTTATAATGATAATTTTATTGCATTAATGTATGATTTGTATTTTAAGGTTTATTTGGGATTTGAAGAAATTTAATTTAATTTATCACTTGTTAAAATTGAGTGTGAGTTGGTCATGGAGATGTGTTGGAATTGAAAAGGTGATGAGTAATTTAATGAGTACTAATTATTTGGTATCAATTTTATTGTGAAGTTAGAAATTCAAGAAAAATACTTTTGTGTGGAATTAATAATAATTAAATTTACTAATTTAGGTTGAATAAGTTTGAATTGAAGAAATGAATGATAATTAGCTGGTCCAGTTAATTTTAAATAGTTATGGGTTTTGTTGAAAATTTAAAAAAAATTAAATTAATGTGTAATTGAGAACACTTAGAGTATTAATTGATGTTATTTATTCTTAAATTGAGTAAATGATAAGTAGTTAATTGTGTACATATTATTTTTTGTTAATTTTATGGTTTAGTTGAAAATTAAGAGGAAATTAAATCTATGCGGAAATTATAACAATTAAAGATTAAGCATGTTTCAACTTTTAAAATGTTTGATAGTTATTGGGCTATGAATTACATTTTTCTAAATTAAAAGAATTTATTTACTTTAAAATTAAAAAAAATGATGGATTATTAAGTTATTAGTTGGTTTATATAAGTTGATTATGATTCATTCTTAATAAATAATTGAATTTATATTTAATAGCATGTTTCAATGTTTTTCAATTGCTTTCATTAATTTTTTTTAGGTACCATGTATTCAAGAAGAAATAAGTTCAAATCCAACAAGAATACTCATGCTTCATCAAATAATAATGTTGGTGATTGTGTTGTGAATCTAGAACATGATTATGAAGAGGTATCCAATATAAAAGTTACTAGCTGAAACTCAACCACTAAAAATAACATATCAAGTATTATTTATTTGATAGTACTCATTTCAAGAAAATAGACAATAAAATGAAAAGATAACTCTTTATTTAATTATTTCGTAACATGATATTATTTAATTTTATTGAGTTATTTTAATTATGTTTTACAATTATATGAAAATAGCTTTCTTAAATTATTTTTCAGGTTTATTAATATTAAAGTTGTTTGTTTATCATCTTTTTATGTGAGCATGTTGCGAATCTAGAGTATGATTATAAAGAGTTATCCAATTATAAAAGTTACTAATCCAAACTTAATCACTAAGAATAATAGATCAAGCATTTTTTATTTGATAGAACTCATTTCAAGGAAATAAATAGCAGAATAAAAAAATATTTTTTTATGTAATTGTTTTGTAATATAATATTATTTATTGTTATTGAATTATTTTTCAAGTTTATTAATATTAATGTTGTTTGTTTATCATTTTTATGATGAAGTGATTATTTAAAAAATCATTATTTTAATAGTGTCAATTTCATGACTATTTTAAATGGATGTATATAGTGAATGATTGGTAGGAAAAATTTGAAATTAGATAAATAATCTGTAATTTAAATTACTAATTTTTTAATTCAAGAGAGATTCATATATATTACATAAAACTTAACAATAAACCTACCTTTTTGAGTTTATTTCTTGAAGTATTTATTACCTTCTATACATGATCACAAAATGTTTACAGAGAAACAACACAAAACAAAACGGACAAAAGAGGTGACTTTTATGGTTAGAATCCGTCAACTGTATAAAAGTAGGGTATAGGTATCGAAACCTTTTTGAAAACCACAGGGATATTGCCGAAAGATTATAATTATAGGTATAGAAATGGAGTACTGGCGATTTTGATACGAGCATACCCCATCAATAGTATTAATGTATTCTTACGTCGAAGGTCTGGACAAACTATCGATTCTTGCTCAAAACACTGCTCCCACCGAACTGTTTATAGACATGTTAATTCTGGGTTTTAAGTGAACATCCACGTCAAACACAGTCCCTAAGCTGCCTTGGAACCAATGGTCGATAGACAGAGAAAGTCGAGGACGTGTGTTTTTGTCGTCGTCACTGTAATCCACTCCAAAACTGCGAGGTGGCATGGAAACATTAATGAAGTTGTGACAGGTTTCCAGTTTATTTAAAATTCAAGCTTTTCCTGTCGGTGATGCTGCATCGATGACCACCCTTGCAATATGTGGTAATATATTTTATTAACTGAAAAGGAAAATGTATTGATTCCCTAATATTGCTCCATTGCCTCCAATGGCTCCTGGACGCGGCCGATAGAACAATTGTATCCGTATCTAGCGTATTAGAAAGTATTGTTATGGATATTTTTTAAAGTATTTTTTATGTAAAAAAAATTATTTTTAAAATTAATATATCAAAATAATTTAAAAACATCAAAATCATACTAATTCAAAATAAAAATAAAAATAAAAATAAAACTTTTTTAAAAATACTTTTCAAAAAACGATAATCTCTCGTCTGTTTTGCACCAGTAGATGCAAAGTCAAGATAGTATTACCTTTTTGGTTACAGAAGTCAAGATTATTTTAATTGCAAACACGAGAATTAAAGAGTATTTATGTCCATAGTACTATCGTTTTCACGTATGATGTTTGGTACTGTAATCTTAAGGTAATAACATTGAAAGTCCTGGGATTGTCTCGAATTTTTTTTATTTTATTTTTTACATGTGAATTAATTTAAATGCCGGTTTGCCCTATCGTAGCACATCATCAATCCCTTCACATCAACCATCTCATTGTTTTCTTGTCATCATTATCTGCAGAAAATCAATATCATTAGGTGAGTATTAGCTGGGGGTTGAAAATTATGTTGATAATTGTACATCAGCTTTTTTGGCTAAAAAAGACCAAGATAGGTCAAATATATCACCTCGGTGCATCCAATGCTGGCCACGCAATTCAAATCCAAAATCAGGCTCTCAGACATTGCATGTGTTTGAGATAACAAGAGTCAACTTATTGTTACTATAAACTTGACTGTCTGGTTTCTGATTCGGGCCTCCTAGTGGAATGTTCGGGCTTGCATTTCTAAATAATTTAGCTAGAGAATTCTTATTTGAATTTTATTCGAAGCACTCGACAGGCACCATCATTGTTGTGAGTTTGCAAGTCGGCAGTTGCTCCCTTGTCTGGGATTGTTCTGTTCAATTATCGCAAGTTCTAGCAGTAACCCCAACTGTGTACAACATGAAGGTTTTGTCTGAAAATCCGACTCTTCATATTAATTCTAAATGGCCGAACTTTGTAGTTTTCCTACAAGGAGGTTATAGAGTTGAAATGTTTAATTTTCAAGTTCTGGTTTTACATTAATTACTTGTGAAAACATTGAAAACAGGAATGATGATATCACTGACTCAAAAAAAAAAAAAAAAACTGTTATGCAATCCAAAATTTAATTGGCCTTCGAAACTAAAGCATTCCTTGTCGGTATGAATAAACAAATAAATCGTTTCTAAACATCAGAGATAGCTCTGTTTGATAGGAAGGAAACTCATTGGTCTATGGTTTAGATTAAACTCCCACTATTGATAAAGACACATCTATCTTGTCCTAACTTATTCACTGTATTGTTTATTTTTGTATTTAAAATTATATTTACGTGTGTTTTAAAAGTTCATATAATTTAAAAAATATTAAATTGATTTTTTTTAATATTATTTTATAGTTTTGATGTGCTAAAATAAAAAATATATAAATCTGGAAAAAAATTATTTTACTACATTTTTAAATAAAAAATGTTTTTAAAAAACGTAATGCATCACAGTATAAAACATGAAAACATTGTACAAGTCTCTCTCACAAATATATATAGTTAATTTATTAAAAAGAATATTTGTAGCACAAGAGGTCAAGATCAAACCTTTCTTATTGCAAAGAAAAAGATGGCATGCTTTGTCATGATCATGACCATGGTAGCATCTCCACATTCGAAATTGGGAAGAGAAGATACCATTTATAATTAAGTAGTGACTTTCATGGGTCATACAACGCATGTTTATCCATGGTCCCTTGAGATTGAGTGGAGTCTCCGACAGAGAGATGATAATTTTAAAAGCTTCAACTTTCTTGAGCTCATCATGTAGTGGAACATCTTTGCTAGCTCCAATCCATCAGAATGGCAGAGAAAAGAGAAGGTTTCCTCGCTCCAAACTTGTTTGTCCTCGGTTGCTAGGGTTCAAAAACGAAACGGAGCTTGGGCTGATCCATCTTTGTTTTGATGTCAAGAGAATTAAGGACATAAGGCTAGAAATGCAGAAGCGTTGAGCCCAAGTAGATAAGTAAATAAGCTCACTCCAAATGTTTGAAGAGAGTAGCCTAGCAAAATTCTTTCAGTCCCAAGCCTCCACGAACAATTTCACTAGGCCTTCCTCGATCCAGATCCTTTCAAGGCGACGCCGTGACCCCTGCAAACCCATGCAAACGTCCCCTTTTCTCAGAAGCACGGATATAAAACTCGGTCGCAAAACTTGAACATATTATCATATTATAAGAGAAAGAACTTGTGTTTATTTATTTTTAATTGTAGATTGTAGTTATTATCATTTGAGTGTTTTGAACTTTAGATTGGATTTATATTTTGAGTATTTGAATTATATTTTTCAATTCAAAAATTTAAATTGTTATTTGTTAGAAGTTGTGTTGAGATTTATATATATATATATTCAACATACTAAAAATTTCTAATATGGTATATCATTGGCCTGCAGGATTAAATTGATAACTCATATATTAACCCAGTAATCTAAACTATTTGTCATCATATTAGAAACTTTGCTTACAGGAAAAAAATCACATTATTACGTAGTTATTAATCATCGAGAAAAAAAGAATTTTTCTTAAAATCTCAATCACTAGATTATTAGTATTCAAAATAGCTCACTCTTCTACATTTTAACAATAATATAACTAGAAAAGTGATTTTTAAAAATCTCTCTCTGTAAAACCAGACAAGCAAGGGTAGAAAATCACTAATGTATATTAGATTAAATACTATACTAAAACTCCTAGGTAAAAGATTGTAACAATGTGTTTTTTTCCTCACTTTTTTTTTTCAATTATAGTCTTTTATGCCCAATTTGTCAAACTTTTATTAAGGATTGAATCAATTCAAAAAAAATAATCAAAATATAAAACAAGGAGAAAACACATGATGAATCTAAAATTACATGGAAAAGTTTTTTATTTACCCTCACACTCTCCATTTTATTCCTTGTATAGCTTTGCAGTTTTTACCATTATAATTTTGATTTGAAAATTCATTTTATTTTCATCATAATCTTCAAATTTTTGAAAGGAAAGGGTTGTCATATCATAATACTAATAATAAGAGAAAAGTCATCAATTTGACCATATTTTAAAGATTGAAAATTTTAATTTTAGTATTAACATAATTTATTTAATGAGCAGGTTCTAATTAAAAAAATTTAAACCTTGATCTTGTTTAAAAAAATAGTTTAAAGTCAGAAAAAGAAGACTGATTTGATTTTGTATTTATCAATCATTTTAGGGGTTTTTTAATTTGTTAAATTGATTTTGAATGATTTTAAAAAAGTTTATTTATTGTTTTTAGATAAAAATATTTTAAAAACATCTTTCCTTAATAATCCACGAAGTAAACTAAATAGATGATGTGTAGTCTTTTT
>NW_011499869.1:1933385-1959072 GCF_000495115.2 Populus euphratica | reverse complement strand
TTTTTTTTCTTGGACAGAAAGTGTTTGCTGAGGCAGAAGAGATGGCAAAGAAGTATCGGCAAAAGCTTCCAGCCAGTTCAACAAATTTGAAGCCAGAAATCCCACCAAGCAAGAATGCCCTATCTTCTGACACTGAGGCAACATTGTATGCAAACTGGAAGTGGTTCAAATTTGAAAAGGAGTGAAAGAAGCGGGATTAATTTTGAACTTTTGTACCATCCAACCAGAACCTCGGGGACTGAGGCCCGGCTCTTCTCTCACCCTCAACTTAAACACGGCTCATCATGGAAAAAGGGAAGAACTCTTATCAGGCCATTATTCTCTACGGGCAACGCAAAATAATTTTTTGTGGCTAGTGACTTCTGTGTTTCTGATTCAAAATCAGATTGGAAGGTCCACGACAGCATACGGCGATCTCAGCATGGAAGCGCATAGTTCTGTCCAATATGTAACATGCATCTAATCATCCTTTTCATATTTTTTTAGTACCATACGGTTTTATTCTTATACAATAAATTATCATATTCATTCATTTCCTCTGGTTTTACTTATTCAATTTGTCACTGACTGGAAAAAGGGCAAAGATAGTTTGAAAATGGTTGTCTCTTTTCATCTACATGGAATTACCCCGATGAGGTTATGTTTGAGTTGGTTCAACCGTTTATATATATATCGTTGTTCTTAATGTTTCTTTTTGGTCCGTTTGATTTTATCATGCACGTTGTTTTTGCCTTTGCTGTGAAAGATCGTCTATGTTACCCCACCTTGATTCCATCAAGAAAGTGATATTATAGTACCAGGGTCATAAGAATGGCCCTTTAAAATCTGAGTGTGCACCGTCGATATCCATTTGTTAAGAAAATATATAAAAAATCGACGTATGACAGCTTGACTCCATGGTATGGTGTGACAGCTTCACCGAGTTTTACTCGTGCTGATGACCAGAAGAGAAAAATCGGTATTCAATCTTTGTTTAGCAGAAAGCTACGAGGACTTGCCAACCCTAGCCTGATCTATTTTTGTCTTCATGCTTTCTTCAGTTACTAAACAAAGAATGTCTTTCTTTTGTTTTCAGGCAGGGGGGTTTACAAGTATTGTTTGTAATCCAAGCAAGTTGAAATGGCCTAGTTAAGTAGGGTTTGGGGCTCCAGGAATTTTAAAGATGAAGAAAACATATAAAGTCAATCTGAAAAGGCCATTGCTGCATAATTATCTGCGCAAAGGATCTGTTTGCTAGCAACGGAAGCAAACTTTTGCTTAAGGATCATCAATATATTTTAATTTTATCCTTTTTTTTTCTTGTTAATTCGAACCAACACTTGCATGTTAATCATTTTCAAGATGCCTGAGAACGAAATATCCTTCCGGACAGCTAGCCTTTTTGCACAAAACAAAATTAGTTCTAACCAAATTAAAAAATAAAAAATTCCATCTTCCTTGTATCCAGCAGCTCAGCCGAGTGCAGACCCATCTCCATGCCTTGATTTATGCTTCTTTAAATCTCAGTGAAATGTCGAACACAGTAATGGAGTACAAGTCAAGCATCTATATGCTTTCTGCTAACAGTTACTTACCTTGTTCCCTGGTCTGTTTGCCTTGCCATCTCTCTAATTATTTAGCTAACAAAGATAAATGAAGAAGGATAAGAGAAATCCCTCCGATCAATTTTCCTTCTTATCAAACTAAGAACACACTCAGCCCCTCCCCTCCATACCCTTCTCGTTCTCGCTAACAGAGTCTAAAACATATACTATATCTCATCATCAACTGCTTCCTATTCCCTTCATAATGAACCCTAACTATTTAATTATTCATGGATGCATGATCGTCCGAGCTCGTAAAACATAATCAAGGGTGGAGAGACGAATCAATGAGATAAATGAGATTTCAAATCAGATTTTGTATATTCTAATCATGGCTTGCATAATAAAGTATACCTTGATACGGCGCCTTAAATTAGAAGTCTACTTTTGGACCCCTTTTTTGTGAGGCTTGCTCCTCAACAGGGAGCTAGCTGGACCTCTGCACCACAGTTTTTATATTATATGTGTAATAGTTATTTGAATCGTGTTTTGTCATGGGTTATGTTTTTTTTTTTTTTAAATATTGGATATATAATTTATTTTGATGTATTTTTTATATAAAAAATTTAAAATATAAATTAGAAATTATGTATAAATATCTAATTAAATAAATAAAAAACTATTTAGGTAAATAAACAAAAAAAATCATTTACAATAACTAAAAATATAACAAGAAAAAAGATATGAACGTATTAGTCATGTAAAATAAAATATTTATATGACTATAACATCAAATCCAATAAAAATATTAATAATATTAATAATAATAAATAACTTGTCTGATCCAGGATCATATATTTTTTAATGTAATAAAAAAATTATGATTTTTCTTCTATAGTAATATTTTTTTTTCAAATATATTAATAATAACAATAATAATTTTTAAGTTTACTCTTCAAGTTAAATTTATAGTTGTTTTTTAATATTATTTTTTTAATTTATTAATTATTATATTAGTGATATTAGTTATAATACAAATAATAATAAACATATTCAAGTTTAAGTGGGATTCACTAAAACACTCTATCTAAAAATTTTGGATCTTTTTAAATATCAAACTTAAAAGCATGAAATCTAGTTGTAATTCAAAATCATTAAAGTTGGATGAAAACACAAGACCCAAGAATATTTGGGTATTAATGCAAACTCATTAACCTAGAGTTTGGATACCCGATCTATGTATATTGGACTAAAGAGATTATAAGATTTGAGGGATTTAGATCTACTTCTCTGTCACTTCTAAACAACTTGGGTTATACGCTCGTTTCCAACCCCAAGTTAATAATAATAATAATAATAATAATAATTAATTTTATTCTTAATATATATATATATTTAAATAGTAATAAAATTTATTTTAAATTTAATAATATTAATGAATTTAATAATATGAAACTTATATAACCTAAGTTTTTATAGTTTTTAATCCTTTCAAATAAAACTTATTGTTTTTCTTTGATACTAATAATAATTTTTTTAAAATGTATTAATGATGATGATGATTTAATTTTTCAATTCAAATATGTAGTTGTTTTTTAAAATTAATGATATATTTTTTAATTTTTTTTAATTATGATATTAATAGTATTAATTATAATAAAAATAAAAATATTTATAAGATAAATAAAAACATTTTTAATATTAAGAATACTAACAATTTTAAATATAATTAATAATATCATTGGATATAATTACATAGTCAAATCCAAAAATATTATATCCAAATACTTAGTTAGACCTAAAATCGACGGCATCCATGCATTAGGAGGTCCTCTCAAATAACATGACCATGCTAGTATCATTTTTTAGATGTGTTTTGAGTTTGGTTTGTTAGACAGATCAAATAAAATTGGTTCTATTTACCAAGCCAACACAATAGCTTTTGATAGAGAAAACAACACCCCTCGCTGCAATTTTTTACCCAAAACATAGTAGAAGAACCCTCCCAGAACGATACAATAGTGTCCACAATGAAAATAGTCAATGGCTACAGTATTTGTATCCATCTACATATGTTTTAAAAAAGCAAACTAGAAACCATGGTGGCCAAGTGGTAAAAACTTGGGATCAAGGGGTTTGCTCCCTCTGTGGTCTCAGGTTCGAGTCCTTGGTTGCTCATATGATGGCCACTGGAGGCTTACATGGTCGTTAACTTCAGGGCCCGTAGGATTAGTCGTGGTGCGCGCAAGCTGGCCCGGACACCCACGTTAATCTAAAAAAAAAAAAAGCAAACTAGAGAATAAACATAACCTTGTTCCGATTCTAGATCAATCAGATTCTGAATCAACCTGACAAGCCAGGCCGGTTTCAACACTTTGCATTGAGCCCTGAATAATAATAGATTATGCTATTATGTCTATATGATACACGCACCCCCTTTTATTATTATTTAAAAAATATAAATTAATATTTATATAAATCAAATATATTTTTAAAATGAATCTAAAAATAAAAGTTACCGCGCACCCCTGGCACTCACTTAACTGGCTAACTTACGGGGCGCGGAATCAATCATCCACTGCAAAACATTTGTGACATTAATGAGAGAAGTGTCTTGTGCGGCTAAGCTGCTAGGGAAACGCAGTCAAAACCTAAAACCCTAATAAAAACCCTAATCGTTACCTGTGCTCTAATATATTCCAAATCCTCACCCATCTCTCTCTCTCTCTCTCTCTCTCTCGTGTGACTGTCTGTGTTTCATTATCTTTAGATCTCCACTCCCAATACAAACCCACCTCCTCCTCCTCGGTAACCAAATCGCTTGGATATTCCACCACCCCACGGTAATTACACTGTAAAAAGAAATATTTGGGCCTCAAGCCAACTAGACGACGCTACCGTGAAACTTCCTCTGTATCCACGCCACCCTTAAGCCTAAGCCCTTTATTATAACAGAGGCCACGTTTAGGACAATGTAGTTTATGCAATGTATAGTAGACAGCATAGTGTGAGGAAAAAGACATTGAAAATGGTTGCTTACTCCGAAACCCTTTTACCTTTCACAATCTCCTAAGCTGCCTCACTCCTATTATCATCAGCCTCTTCTCTTCCCTAGGCGCCCTCACCATTTTATTGTTTACTCTCTTTTTCCGGTGGAGTTAAGACGGATGGTGGATTCCGATACTCTCGAATCTTACCCACTGACATGTCCTCTTTCACTGTTGGGAAGGGTTATTTCTAGTATTTTGTTGGACTGTTATTTACACGTGTCGACCATGATTGCTATCAGGTTGAAGTTTAAAGCAATCCTAGCCATCGGTTTGGTATGACCCATTTGTCTTTCTGGCAGCATGTATTTATATTGAGCTATTTACTATTTAGACGGTCAGGGTTGTGCCATGTCAGCATCCGGGTGGCCCACTGACCCGTGCACGTCCCCAACTATTGCCAGGTGCATGTATAAGGATGGAGGAACTGATGGGAGCACCCAAGAGAACAAAAGGTCAACACTACCCCACTTGACAACAAAATGCTTCCATGCTGAAACAATGGCAATTTGGGCTATTCACAAAGAAGCTGAAGCGCCCGCCCATGTGAACTGCTCTGAAATAAGAACTACCTATTTAAATGCCAAAGCATAAAAGGCAACCAGAAGAAGATTGTTCAAACTCCAACCTCAGCCACCATCCACCATCAGGTCCACCACAACCACAACCAACAACATCTCAGCCACCAACACTATCTGCACCCAGAAACCGATCATAGATAAAATGTGCAGTGTCAGAACTTGGACACAAAAAGCTTGATGATATCTTCATCTGGCTTAAAATACTAGCACCATCACCACCGGTCACCACCTAGCTTTGGTTGCCTTTAATATCAGAGAGGGAATTTTTTCGGGTAACGTTTTCTTCACTTTGACTGTATCAGCTACTCTTCCACAAGAGATCTAGTGGCACTCTTCTTTTTGTATAGTTCACATGCATGGTTTCAACACTTTAGTGTAAAACTCAAGCATCCAAGCCTCCACGGGAACTGCTCTCACATGCATGTTGTCTCCTGAGTGGACTTTCTTTCATCATCCCTGTACCTCCATTCACTATCACCACTTTCAAAATCATCAAAAAAACCTCCTTTCTATTAACCCAAGATTCCTCAAATCATCATCGCTCTAATGGAGAAGCCAAGCCACCATTCCCTCTTGTTTTGCTCATTCTTGGTAATGATGATAACCAGTACCAAAACATTTTTTGTAGTCTCTCTATCTTCTGATGGAGAAGCCCTTCTTTCTCTTATCTCAGCAGCAGAGCAATCAGCAAAAGCATCATCATCAATCCTCTCCTCATGGAACCCATCAAGCCCAACTCCATGTTCATGGCAAGGCATTACTTGCTCTCCACAAAATAGAGTTATTTCCCTTTCTCTCCCTAACACGTTCCTTAATCTTTCCTCGCTGCCCTCACAAATCTCCTCTCTTTCCTCTCTACAACTTGTCAATCTCTCCTCGACTAATATCTCTGGCGCTATCCCTCCTTCATTTGGCCTACTCACCCATCTTAGACTTTTAGACCTCTCCTCTAACTCTCTTTCTGGTACTATACCACAGGAACTTGGCCAGCTCTCTTCCCTTCAGTTTCTTTACTTGAACTCCAATAAATTATCTGGTAGGATACCTCCCCAACTCGCAAACCTTACTTCTTTACAAGTTCTTTGCTTACAAGACAATCTCTTCAATGGTTCAATACCATCTCAATTGGGTTCTTTAGTCTCGCTCCAAGAATTTAGAGTTGGAGGCAATCCTTTTCTTACAGGAGAAATACCGTTACAATTAGGACTGTTAACCAATCTCACAACATTTGGTGCTGCAGCAACTGGTCTTTCAGGGGTATTGCCACCCACATTTGGGAACTTGATCAATCTTCAAACTCTGTCTCTGTACGACACGGAGGTATTTGGTTCTATACCACCTGAACTCGGTTTGTGTTCAGAGTTAAGGAACTTGTACTTGCACATGAATAAGCTCACTGGTTCAGTCCCTCCTCAACTGGGTAAGTTGCAAAAACTTACTAGTTTGCTTCTCTGGGGAAATACACTATCTGGAGCAATCCCAGCTGAACTCTCAAATTGTTCATCACTTGTTTTGCTTGATGCTTCAGCTAACGATCTTTCTGGAGAAATACCTGCTGATTTAGGAAAGTTAGTGTTTCTCGAGCAGCTTCACTTGTCTGATAATTCACTTACTGGTTTAATACCCTGGCAGTTGAGTAACTGTACAAGTTTAACTGCTCTCCAGCTTGACAAGAACCTACTGTCAGGTACAATTCCATGGCAGGTTGGCAATTTGAAGTATTTGCAAAGTTTATTCTTGTGGGGTAATTTAGTGTCCGGTACAATACCAGCCTCTTTTGGGAACTGCACAGAATTATATGCTCTTGATCTTTCAAGAAACAAGCTCACAGGCTCAATTCCAGAAGAGATTTTCAGTTTGAAGAAATTGAGCAAACTTCTGCTTCTAGGGAATTCATTATCAGGGGGGTTGCCTCGCACTGTTGCAAATTGTGAGTCTTTAGTGAGATTGAGGCTTGGAGAAAACCAGCTTTCAGGTCATATTCCCAAGGAGATAGGCCAATTGCAGAATTTGGTATTTCTGGACTTGTATATGAATCATTTTTCAGGTGGTCTACCTTTGGAGATCGCCAACATCACAGTTCTTGAGCTGTTGGATGTGCACAACAACTACATTACTGGAGAGATACCATCTCTACTAGGAGAGCTTGTAAATTTGGAGCAGCTTGATCTTAGCAGGAACAGCTTCACAGGTGAAATTCCTTGGAGTTTTGGAAACTTCAGTTACTTGAACAAGCTCATTCTCAATAACAATCTGCTCACAGGGGCAATCCCAAGGTCCATCCGAAACTTGCAGAAGCTAACGCTGCTTGATTTGAGCTATAATAGCTTCTCTGGTCCAATCCCGCCTGAAATTGGTTATGTCACAAGCTTAACAATTAGTTTGGATTTAAGCTTAAATGGATTTACTGGTGAACTTCCTGAAACGATGTCTAGCTTGACACAGTTACAGTCACTTGATCTTTCCCATAATTTCCTTTATGGAAAGATTAAGGTTCTTGGTTCCCTTACTAGCCTCACTTCCCTTAATATCTCCTACAATAACTTTTCAGGCCCAATTCCTGTATCACCATTCTTCAGAACTCTATCGTCAAATTCATACCTACAAAACCCAAGACTTTGTGAATCCACAGATGGTACTTCTTGCTCTTCGAGAATAGTTCAAAGAAATGGATTAAAATCTGCCAAAACTGTAGCTTTGATTTCAGTTATTCTGGCTTCAGTGACCATTATAGTCATTGCTTCCTTTGCTATAGTGGTGCGGAACCATAGGTATGCAATGGAGAAATCTTCTGGAGCATTAACAGCGTCGTCAGGAGCCGAAGATTTCTCCTATCCATGGACTTTCATCCCATTCCAGAAGCTTAACTTCACCGTTGATAACATCCTAGATTGCTTGAAGGAGGAGAATGTTATCGGGAAAGGCTGTTCTGGGATTGTTTACAAGGCTGAGATGCCAAATGGGCAGTTGATAGCGGTGAAAAAGCTTTGGAAAACAAAACAAGACGAGGATCCGGTGGATTCTTTTGCTGCAGAAATTCAAATTCTTGGACACATTCGACACCGGAATATCGTGAAGCTTTTAGGCTATTGTTCGAATAGGAGTGTCAAGCTCCTTCTGTACAACTACATTTCAAATGGCAATCTGCAACAGCTTCTGCAGGGGAATAGGAACCTGGATTGGGAAACGAGGTACAAAATAGCTGTTGGTTCAGCTCAGGGTCTAGCTTATCTTCATCATGATTGCGTGCCAGCAATTCTTCACAGAGATGTTAAGTGCAACAACATACTTCTGGATTCAAAGAATGAGGCCTATTTGGCTGATTTTGGCCTGGCCAAACTGATGAACTCTACAAATTATCATCATGCCATGTCCAGGGTAGCTGGGTCTTATGGTTATATAGCCCCAGGTAAGCATCCCTGATTTCTAGAACTCCAATATATTTGTTCATGTTTTTTTTAGTTGATTTGTCATCATATGCTTGATGGAATCTTGTCGTGTGCTGTTCTATTTGTAATTCTTATTTCATTTGCTAATAATAAATATATTTCCATGTTCATTGCAGAATATGGATACACCATGAACATTACAGAAAAGAGTGATGTTTACAGTTATGGAGTGGTATTGCTAGAGATCATAAGTGGCCGCAGTGCTGTTGAGCCTCATATAGGAGATGGATTACACATAGTTGAGTGGGTGAAGAAAAAGATGGGAAGCTTTGAACCAGCTGTATCGATACTAGATGCAAAACTTCAAGGTTTGCCTGACCAAATGGTGCAGGAAATGCTGCAAACCCTAGGAATTGCAATGTTCTGTGTGAACTCTTCGCCTGCAGAGCGCCCCACCATGAAGGAAGTGGTGGCATTGTTAATGGAAGTAAAGAGTCCACCGGAAGAATGGGGAAAGACTTCTCAACCTCTAATAAAACAGTCATCGAATCAAAGTTGAAATAATTTTGGTCCTTGTTTTTCTTCGCTTCCAAGGTAATCATTGATTGATTCTCTTTTCGTATCCCAAGAACACAAAAGAGGAGACTTGTTGGAAAAATTGAAGAGTGTGCTTTGGATATTGATATCAGATTTAGCTGGTGGTCCTGGGTGGGTTTCTTGTACAGTAGTAGAAGCAATGTGGTTGAATCTGCTTCATCCTTTGCCTTTCTCCCATTTACAATTTTTTATTTGCATGCAACTCTATGCATTTCCTTTTTGCCCTAGTCGATGTTACTAAAGTTCCTGAATTTCTGTGAAATGTGATCTGCTGCTTATGCCCACAGGATTAGATTCCCAAATGTCAGCCAGAATTTGGGCTTGTGTGGTGCTTGCCACAGCAGTTGGCAGTTGAAACAGCATCATAAAATAAATTTCAACTGGTAACTTCGAAACATTCAGGCCAAATTTACTGACAGCACATAGTGACATATATGCAAGTAGCACGATTCATGCAAGAGCAAGAGAGCACGAGACCGAAGTAGATGAAAATAGATCCTCAGAATCATATAAACATTCGAGGATGTCCAAAACGTGGGACAGGGGGATTGTGTCTGGCCCTGTTCGATTGAAGAAAACAGAAACGTTAAAACTATTGCCAGTGGAATTGCTACTCAACTCAGAAGGACTCCCCATAGATGTTTTTGCATGTAGGGCCTATGGTGCAGATAAAAGCGGACAGATAGAAACAGGCCATGCTTTCCTCTTCCTCCCCCCATGCCTCAACAGGCTAATTTGTGTCCCCTTTCTCAACTATTCTTCACAAGGTCCACATCCCCCTTTTTTCATGAGACGAAGTATCAGGTCAAAAAGATCTAATAAGATAATAATCAGCAACTCCTTACAACAACATCCTCATTTCCCTCTTGCTCAATGCCCTTTTGGCCATTTTTTTTTTCCTGATAAAGAGAAAGGAATCCGTCGTTTAACTTAAATTCAGAACCTCAACATGATAATACCTTGATGTAAGGTGAATAAAGAAATAAAAAGATGCATGATTAGTTCAATAAGCTTCCCTTTTTGTTTCTTTCATGGCCAGGTCAATCTTTACAATCCCAGGTATTAGGGGCTAAAGCAATTTGAAGTAGAAATGACGTATGCAGACCACACTCTATGGAAACATTCATCATGTATTTGCATTGGAGCCTCGGCAATGGTAGGTGATGAAGCTGCATTAAACTTCAATTAAGTATTTTGGGTTTTTCATGGGCTGGACTAGAATGTTTAGGTTTAATACTGAGCTGTACTGGGATATTTGGGTCTGGATCTTCCCCTTCAAAACAAGTCTATATTTCAAAAAAGGTGAGAGAAAAACAAAGTTAGTAGAAAAAATAAAAAGTGAGTAATGTTAGGTTTATTCCATATTAAAAATATTTTTTTATTTTTAAATTGAAGAATTTAAATAAAAAAAAGTTTATAATTCTATATTGAAAAAACATAATTTTTTTTACTTCTAGTGTTTATATAATGAATTTTTTTTTTATTAACATAAATATCCGAGTAAGTTTGTACATACCTCGACTAATCTTACAAGCTTTAAAGTTAATGATCATGCAAACCTAATCTCTGGTAATCATCATATTAGCAACTACATGGTTCAAACTTGAAACCACAGGAGAATCAAACTCTTTAATTCCAAGTTTTTATCACCGGAACATCTACTAAATGATTATTTATATAATAAGTTTTGATTTGTGGTAGACTTCCAAGCATAAAGTTAGATTAAACACAAGAAAAACCTCTGTTAGCCCCCTATTTTATACATTTTATCTTCAACAAATAATGAGAGATAACCTTAGATAGGGTATCATGTAAGAGAACTTTTATTATTTTACTTTTAAATTTGACAAATTGCTTCTAAAGATTCAAATTGATGAATTTCCTTTAGAAACAATAATATAAACATGTTTCCAACTTCCAATAAAATGCAACTAGATCTAGAATGAGGTTGCAATGAAAACACATATGGATAAAACTTATAGCATGTTCTCAAAAAATAAGTAATTTCTACTGGGCTATTATACCTTTTTTAAGTTCATATGGGTTTTTATTGATTGAAATTTCCAGTTATCTTGTTTTCAGCTTTCTAACAGCAACAACCTTGTGTCTATATGCGCTAGAGATTTTTACATGTTAACGAGTATCATGCAAACTGTTACTCTTGAAACAAGCAATAAATGGCGCAGCCGATTCTCTTGGAAAATGTACAATTATACTTGACCCGATCGGCTAGAATATGTGTGTGTGTGTGTCTATATATATATATATAGAACGTGCCCCGACAAGAGGCGACCCTAACAGAATAGTTCCGAAAGAAAAGAAGAGCTAGACAAGAAGACAGTCATTCCATGCTCACCACATGAGAATCGACGTCCTCTTCTTTAACTAAAAAGGAAAAATCCCGTTGTCAAAATGGTTGCAACCGGCGCCTTTTGTGTCTTCTCTGGTCCACTTCAAGTTACTTGGTTTTATTTGTAAATAAAATGAATGAACCTACTAGTTGCATTTGGTGCTTTTCAACTTGAACATGGCCTCTGGTGACATCAAGTTGCAGAACTTGCTACTTGTCCATACTTGCCAGACGCTGTCCTGAAACATTGCAATCAAAGAAATATCATATAGAAGTTAGGGCTCACAACCTTCCAATACGAGTTCAATTTCTTAGTGACCTCTTCTTTTTAGACCACTAAGCTTGTCCCCAAAAGCCACATAATGGAATTTCTTTTCTCCACATGCATTTTATCTGTTTCTGATACCATTGTTCTTTTGCTCTCTCCTTTCCTTGTATGCTTTGCTTTCTATATGGGCTGCAATTTCGCACATCTCTTCCCGTATCAACCATATAATCTTTGAAAACCATGGACTGCAGTTTAACACGCCCTACTGTAGTAGCACACAGCCATCCCTGAGAACCAATCGGCAAACACCTGACAAATTACTTGGATATTCTGCTCCTGTATAACTACTGTTAGTGAGGCACCATGTTCCCTCGCCTGCGCCTAAACAATACATCCAGTAAATTCCCATTACATGTCAGGAGACATTATCTCACCCCTCACCAACTACAGATCTTCGCTCTTCTGAAGAGCCATCCCTCGCTAAGGTTTCTCAGCATGCCCTCCTCTGATTGAGTAAATTATAAATGAGTCCCTATAGTTTTGTATAATGAAATGAATAGTGTCTCTAGTTTCAAACATAATTAATTAGTCCCTATATTTTAAAAGTTGTATGTAACTTGATCCTTCCCCCCATTTTCTGTTATTTCTCAATTTATTTTTTTATTTTAAGAAATAGAAAAAAAGAATTGGATCATATGGAAAGTTTAATGAGAAAAAAGGATATTAGATTGTAAACTCCATTGCTTTGCAAGGAAGACAATGAAATTCAGTTTCCATTATTGTGTTGAACAGGAGTTTCCACGAAATACTGTATGATTTATTAGAAATATTTTCCAGAAAGTGAAATTTCTAGTCACTACCAATGGGCAGCCTATGAATTGCTTGCTAGTTCATGGATCTAACTCCAGAAGAATACTCTAAATTCTAATTGGACGCAACACTTAGTTATACCAGATAACTAAAAGTAATCAACTATAAATCATGCCATACCAATCTACAAAGCAACACACCTTCGTCAAAACAACAATGGCATTGCTGCCTTCCAAATTGAGGTCCACAATCTTTCCCCTCTCCATCTCAACTTTAACCAGTATTGGAAGTATAAAGAATAATAACGCTAAACATATACTCCATAACATGATTGCGTGAAAGCATCAGAAGTGAATTGTGGATCAGCTATAAGCAAGTTATTTCAGCATGAACTAGGAAATCAATAGCATGAAAAAAGCTCTAAAGAGATGAAGCCTCTAGTTTATCAAAGAATTCAGGTGCTGGCTAAGGAAAATGGAAGGGAAATTGAATAAGTATTGGCAATATCTATCACTGGTTACTGAAAAAATGCCCCATTCATGAACTAAATTTACATCCTGCTGATGTATTAAAAACTTTCCAGCACCCGTATGGATCTACCTGTCTCAAAATGAAAATATAAACACTGCTATTTGAGCAGTCTCTGTCACATCAAAGAGACATCTAAAGGCAGGCAGTTTGAATTTAGTCGTATCTTTTTGCTATTATTGCATGAAATTGTAACAGGCTTCAGGAGTGTACATGCTTACAAGTTGCATTTTTCCATCTTATCTCCACCGTTCTGGGGCTTTTACAGGATATGTTCTGCAAGGTTTCGTAGCGCGCACCATGGAAAAAAGGACAATAGATGGTTAAAGACATTCCTAGTCCTTCGAAATTAAATGTGGCTTTTAGCCTGCCATATTGGTTGGAAAAATTGAGATCCAAGCCCACTTGTTGAATAGCTGCCCAAAACTTGACTCTCTTGTTAGAGGCCACTGTGTGGAAGAGAGGAATCTATATCCATTGTGTCTAAAAATCAGTCTTCTTCAATAAACAGACTACAACTCCAGGGTATGGTCAAGTCTACAAGTGGGAGATAACTGGGACAAAGAGGTGAGAGCAGTGCAAAGGAATAACAAGGACCATTGATCTCTGGATTGAAGAAAACTGTAAGAATTCAGTGTTTGACAGTAGAAAACATACAACTCTGAATAAAAAGTACAAGAAACACGCAGTTAGTGCCTGTTAATCCAGTACTAGGAACCTTGATGCAGGCAAACTTTAATGGAATTGAATGTATTTCTTCGGCATTTCAGAGCACTCCATGGCAGATCCCTTCTCCTTGCATATTACCTATGAACATGGCCTCATTGCCACTAAACCACAAAATGCTTGAGTTGAATGTGGAAAAATGTGGACTCTTAATATTTTCTCCTAGCTCTCAATTTCAACCTTACATATGAAAGTATCATCCTAATCTTTGGTGGGTTCTTATAAGCAAGAAGCTACTCATTGGATATAGTTAAAAGCATCAACTGCAATGGTGCATTCTCAGTTCAATAACAGCAATATTTCCCCATAACATTTATCCATTTGTTTTACTCAAAATAAAATCCATAACATCCATAATAAGAGAGGCAGACTTACCCAAACAAGCTCCAATTCGTCAGTCAAAGCATGAAAACATAATAGAAGCATGTGACCATTCATTGCATAGGCCTCATATTGTCAAAAAATGATTCTAAGCTACATAAAACAATATCTTTTAAGTCAGAAGGTAACAGAGTTTCCACTATTAGTACCATTGACATTATTAAATTTGAATTGATCCATTATTCAAAATCATCTTCATTTCGTACCGTAAACATCCCATGCATCATAACAAAGCCCTTTCCACCTATAACATCAATATCAAAATTATCCTCAATAAGAACATAATACATTGCAAAACCCCAAAAATGGAAAGCACTAAAGAGAATTTAAGCGAAGACTCATTATCACAAACCTCGTTAATCATCTAACTGCTGAAGCTCGGCCTTTAACTGCTCCATCTTGAGCCCCATTGACCTTTGCAAAGCTGCCTTTTCACTCTCTGGCAATTTCCCTAGTAGTCCTTCAAACATGTCCATAACTTCCTTCACTGCAGCCCTTGCACACTCAGCCTCTTCATCAAAATAGACAGTATCTTTTGACTCCGAAGCCATGTCTATCTCCTCTCTTGCGTCTGCAAACTTGAGGTTTATCATGTCAACTTCTCTGTTGACATCTAACAAGGGCACCGACTCATCTCCAGACTCAGTACTGTGTCCTCTCCGATTTTGGTCAGTCAGGGACCGAGTTCGAGTGTAGGGTCTAAATGGGTGTGTCAAAGTATGGAGATTTGAGGCAGGGGAGTGGAGAAATTTGGGGTTTGAAGAGTCGATTGAGTTCGGAACGAAATAGGTTGGAATCAGAGCTCGCGACTGGAGGGGGAACGGAATTGTGGGTTTCGGGGAATGTTCAAAAGGGCGTCTCAAAAGCAATTTGAAAAGAGAAATCTGCAATCGCTTCTGCATTTTCACTGAGCAAGAGAGCAGACACCCAGAAGAAATTCTCTAGGCTAAACTCTAAAAACCCCAAGTCCCAACTCCCTTCTTTTACAGGTTTAGACTGGGCCTAGGCTGTATAAAGATTGAAAATGGTCTGGATGAAAGGTGTGGATCTTTTTTAGGTATGCATCGTAAGGCCCTCGTCAATGTCAAAATGGATCCTTATCAAACCACCGACGAAAAATTAAAAAAAGCAGCAGCTAGGTATAGTTGGAACGATGCATTAATGCTGTAATACGGTGATTAGGCGCTTGTTTTGAAGTAAAATAGACGTTGTTTTTTTTAAAAAAACAATTATTAAAACAATATTTTTAAATTTTTAATAGTATTAAAAAAATTTAAAAAAAATTCAAGAAAAACAATTGAACCGTAATTTAAAAAAAATGTTTTTTTGCACCATGTTTTAAAATTCCTTTTTAAAACTTAATTTTTTTAGATTTTTTTTTACTTTAAATTTTATATATATTACAAGAATCATGAAGAGTCAAAAAAATTATCTCAATCCAAACTCTAACAAATCCTTCAAATCCAGCAATCCCATTTGGCAAAAATGAGCCTTATAAACTCTCTCAAAATCACAGAGAACCAAACATCAAAAAATTACCATGGCTAGCCAACTTCACTTGAGACAAATACCACTGTTTATCAGAAGCTGGCCTGGATGCAGTGATTCTTCTCTTGTGTGCATCTGCCTTGTTCGTGTGTGCTTCACGTTCACGTAAATGGCGTCGATGGAGTGCTTGTTATGGATCCTTTGACCACGATCCAGTAAGACAACTCAACACTGAAGATACGATGTTGGGCACAGGAGTTTACGGCATCTATGAAGGCAGTCGTGATGATAGCACGTTCATTGGTGAACAAGGAGATTTGAGATTTGAGATTTGGTCCACAAGACCCTCTCCATCCAAAGACATCAATCAGTACCGAAAAGAGAGGGATAAGAGCTTTTAATTTTGAGTGCTGGGGTTTGGCGATGTTGGCCAGGGGTTTAGGAGAGCATCTTTATTGCGACTTGCGAGGGCCAAAAATAAAAAGGCTATTTTTTTGGCATTTTGCTCTCTAATTTTGCAGCTTTACTTTAAGAAAAAAAAAATGAAAAGTTAATGTTTTTTTCCAAAAAAAGTAATTCTTATTTCAAAACATTAAAAATAAATTATTTAAATATTTATTTTTTATTAATTAAACTCTTTTCAATATCTTTTCAGAAAAAAAGAGTACAAAATGTTAATGTTAAACATGTTAAACATAAATAGCTATTGAAATATACGAAATGCACTGCAAATTTATTTACTTGAACCATTGCCACTCAAATTCCCATTATTTCGTGTGGGATTTGTGGCTGCCTATTTACGTTGACTTATTCAAGTGATCAAGAACAACCCTGAGCTAATATTTTTAATTGATTATCTTTTTCCATTCAATTTAAGTATTAAGACAGTTTTAAACATATTTGATATCGTGTTACAAGATAATTTTTAAATAAATTTTTTATTTTTAAATAAATTTTTATATTAACATATCAAAATAATCTTAAAAAATAAAAAAATTATCAATTTAATATATTTTTAATTTTTAAAATGAACTGAAAAACAAGAATTATGTTTTTTTCTTTTTTTAAAAAAAATTAATAGTTGTGTGTAGCCGTATGCGGTGGCAAATCAGGCCACGGGCCCATTTCCAGCAGCTGGCCCAAAATTCTAAATATTGGCGCCAAACACTCAAAATTTAAACCTCCAGAACCCCACCTCCCCGCCTAAAAATAAAAAAACCATTTCAAAACCAAACCCCAAACAGATCGAGAAACAAAAGCGAAAAATTGCTTTCCAACCGGAAGAAGATCATGCAGATGATTTTCATCGCCCTACAGTGCTACCAGTGCTCCACGATGCAGGCACCCTCATCTCTCTCTTTCTCTCATTTTTACCAATCTTTCTGTTCATCTACTCATCCCAAGACAAACATTTTTTATTTTTTTTTGCGTGTCCAGGTGAAGCAAAAGAAGAAGAGCAGCAACAAATGGACATGCGCAGTTTGCAACCAGAAGCAGTCCGTAAGGAAAGTCTTTGCTCAAGGTTGCATGGCTAAAGACCTCCGCAAGTTTGTCCAATCATTCAACATGTCTCGCAAGATCGCTGACGAACAAGACTCTTTCGATCAAGATGCAGCGCTAATCCCAACATCAGAAACTGATCATACTGGGTTAAATGAAGATTGCCAGAGAAAGAGGCGCTCTGATTGGACTGATTACCTTGATGCAGAGGAAGATTATAATATTAAACAAGAGGACGAAGGTACCTGTACGTGTTTCTTTTTAAGTGTAATTGTCTTAATTTTGATCAATTAATTGAATGGTTGAATATAATTTTGGGTTAATGTTGATCATGGAGCTCTTGAGAGGGAAATTGGAATATGGTAACGCAGGAGAGGAACCTGGGCCAATGGTCGTGACAGAGTTTCCCAAGGAGATGTTTAAGAAACCCAGATTGAAGAATGATTTTGGGCAGAATAGTGGAGATCATGGCGATGGAAATCCGTACAAGCCGGTTTTTTCAAAGAGAGATGCGAGCAAAATTCCCATGTCTCGAGGTACTGGAATCGTAGTAAATGAATCCAAGATATTCCTCATGTTTTAAGTTTCATAGTTTTAACTGTTCTGGTTAACTTTGAGTTGCAGGCAAGGAATCAAGGAAATATCAGTCTACAAAGGCTGCTGGCAATTCAAAATGGAGTGATAGCATGACACAGGTTGAGGAGGAAAGGATTTCCCAGCCGACAACGGGGAAAACCAAGGCTTCCAAATGGAAAGATTACATAACGCAAGATGAAGATGGTTTTAACTCTGGGAGGGGGAGAAATGTTGGAGCTCACCACCAGAACTGTGGTGATTGGGAGAACATATTGGATGACGATCAGAAGGTAGAAGATGATGTCCACCCAGACTTCATGTAAACATCTTTCACCCTGTTCAATACTCTTTCTATATAGGTCAGGGACCAAAATTAACTGAAATTTGGAAGCTTTGAGCTACTTGTCATTGATTTGGAGTGCAGTTGATCTCGTTTGAGATCATGCTTTTACTTCTTTTGGAGGTTTAATTCTTCTACGGGTTAGGAACATTCGATACTGGAAGCTCATCCTGTTCATTGCACACCAGAGAAGATGCAGGGAACAGTGCCAAAATCTGGTTTAGAGTTTAGACCTTGCAGCTAACAAAATGAGGACAGATAACGCGCCCTTTAACTCCGTTGGCTCTTATCCTTTATTTATTCAGTTCCCATTCCGTTTTCTATACATCATCTTGTGACACAAATTAAGTTTTCACTGCCACGTTTTCAGATTGTGCTTCATTTGTGGTTTCAAGATTCAGAAAAAAACCCTAAAAATCGCTGTCATGCTCAAATTCGGTAGTCTAAGCTGCCAATCCACTAAATAAAGTAAGGTCCTATAATATTAGTTTCAGAGAAAATTCTAAAAAAGGGTGGGGTCATCAAGCCCATAAAAACTGTGCTCATAAACTCCAATGTATCAATCATTGTATTTACCCACGAAAATAAGCTATGCTTCATTCATTGAGTGCCAAGGAGCCAGGTTGATCACCAACGCTAGAAGCACCAGCTTCCTGAAGGACTTGCATTGCCTCGGCCACCTTTTTCTTGAGAGCATCTGGAGATTCAATAAGATGTAGCACCTCTGTTTGATCCATCTCCAATAACATCCCAGTCACCTTTGCCGCATGATCTGGCTCCAGACATTCCACAAGGGGATAAAGCTGTTCACCCAGCATCTGCCAGAGATATATAAAAAGATAAGAAGCTATGTTTCATACATCTATCTTTACCAAATAAAACGCATTCTCCCAGAGTGGAGGAGCAATGTGGTGTTACATACCATCATGCGGTTCTCTGGTGTAGCAGAAGCCAGAGCGGTTGTGAGAGTTGAAATGGGCACTGGAGTGGTTGGCTGGGCATGACCAGGAGTTACAGGCATCCCTGAAGCCTCAAAGGACAATGGCATCACTGGACCAACAAAACCTTGTGGAACCACAGATGAATCTATGCCATTTCTTGCGTTGCCCACGTATCTTAAGCCCTGATTAGTATTCCGGTGCAATAGCTGAATTCAAAATGAAGAGGAAATCAGACATGGGCGAACACTTGCAGCAGAGTATTTTTTGAATCAACTACAAGTTACATATCAACATTAGGAGCAACACCGAATTGAGTACCATTAACCCATGATATGAAACACAAATGAGAATAGTACGATGCAGTCAGCCAAAAAAGCTCAAGTAATGATGAAAATAAAAGCGACCACTCTCACCATGCAATTAACCATCAGAGGAAGAAAGTTTGGACAAAACAATTTCAACAGATTGAAGTGCAATAATATCTCATAATTTAGTCATGAAGTTTCAATCAAGCAAGTGCCTCTTTGCAGTAAAAACTAGGTAAAATTAAAAGGGATTTGCTCATGTAGAGCAGTAAAATTAACATGTGAAAATTACCAACCGCACTTCCTGGGTAAGGGGAAACATGACATTTTCTTATATAACAGGCAAAGGAGGGAAATATGATGTGTTCTTGAGTGACAGATAAAGGAAATGTTGCAAGACATGTAAACAATAAAGCACCTGCTGCTGCTGCATCTGTTGGTGGTTCCCTCCAGGCCGCATACCTATCCTCTGCCCCTGTTGTCCTTGCCTTTGCAGCTGATACGGCATGACAAAGTTGGGGCCAACAGCAGCACGCATTCCAGGCAAGAGTTGCGGCTGGAAACTGTAGCCTGCAGGCTGAGGGGGCATCATGCCAGGAGTTCCTTGGCCAAAATAGAGCTGGTGTGGTGCAAGCCTAGGTGTGCCAGGATGATATCCAGGAAGTCCTGACGGTAAAGCTGGCAGTCCAGGTGCCTGAATTTGAGAAAAATGTGCCTGACAAGAAACATCGTTTAAGATAATCCATCTACATTTCACAAATAAAATGAGTAAATAGGCGTTACATCAGATTCTACCCTTGTATACTTTCAAACTATTGAACTTTTGAATAAGTGTAACACTCATCTCACTACACTGATATTTCAGAAAACAGTGATGGAAAAGATCAAATTCGGGTGTTGAAAAGTAAATAGTGAGTTTAAAAGTAACCCTCAGATTCCTGCATTTATCTTGCTTTGTCCAATTGCATCTGGATCGTGGTTTACAGGGTATCTGAATTATTTCACTCCCCAAAAATCCTAAAAACAAAAGCAAAAAACTAGCTATTTCTGCTGCAAACCAAAATCTTCATCCAGATTACCAACAACAATGATACAAAGTTATTGAAGAGCTCAGTAGTCATTTTTTTCAGGTGCCACTGGTATAAAACAGCTCTGAGGACTATGCAAGTCATCTACAGGTCATATAAAAAGATGAATAAATAAATACATGCTTCCCAGCAACAAATGCTTTCTTATTGAAACAAAAAAAGAGAAAAGTAATAGTTTGACAAGAAAAATATGCAGTGATGAAGATCACCTGCAGCCGAGCCATCCTTTCTTCTCTGCGTTGGGCAATGGCTACATACAGGGGTTTCTTTCCTATCATCTTTCCATTCATTTCACTCAACTGAAAATAAAAATTGGTGGTAACAAATTAATATACAAAAACTGCAAATGTAAAAGGCCAGATGGCAAGATCTAATTAGCAATTAAAAACTTACAGCTCTTGAAGCTTCCTCAGGTGTAGAAAAGGCAACAAAACCAGAGCCCTTACTCAACCCTTGTTGATCAACCATGACCTGGAAGGAATATCAGCACATGAATAACAAAATTGAATTTATTTGCATGGAAAAATAACCCAGTTATCACTTCCAAAACAACTGCATTGTAACAATTACTTGTAAATAGATTATACCTTGCATGATGTTATAGATCCAAACTCAGAAAATAATTCCTTCAATCTTTCTTCGTCAATGGTGTCGCCAAGATTTTTTAGGTAGAGATTAGCAGCCTTCATTTTCTCATACCTGCTATTTCTTTCCTGTTCAAACTTGGCTTTCAACTCTGCCTCCCTTTCTCCTTTCCTTTGGGCCCTTCCAACATACCAAACCTTATCACTGAAGGTCATCCCATTCAACTTCTCAACAGCGGCAGCAGCAGAATCTGGGCTCTGGAAGTTCACAAAACCAAAACCTCTGGATTTCCCATTTTGGTCCTTCATAACAATTGCACTGGTGATGGCACCATAACTGCTGAAAATTTTCTTAAGGTCCTCGTCAGAAGTTGTCTCAGACAAATTCTTAACATAAACATTAGTAAATTTTGGTGACCCATTAGCCTCAATCCTTTCTAGACGTCGAACAAAAGGTCCAACATAAACTTCTCTATCGTTTACCAACATGCCATTCAACCGGTTGATTGCACTCTGAGCATCTTCCTCGTTTTCAAACTGTATGAAGCCATAACCTTTTGATTGGCCATTGTTGTCAACAGCTACTTTGCAGGAAAGGACAGGCCCAAAGGAAGCAAATGTTTCGTGCAAAGCCTTGTTATCAATTTTAGTGTCCAGATTCTTGATAAAGACATTTGCATGTCCACTTCTCCTTGTTGTAGGATCACGATGAGAAAACATAATTCTGATAGGTTTCCCATTCAAAGGGGTGAAGTTCAGAACCTCCATTGCTTTTGCAGCTGCGGTTTGCAAAATGACAATCAGGGTCAAAATGCTAAGAAGTTTGTTTTGTTAGCAAAACGATTGAGGAAAAATGGTGTCTGCCTCGTATTTCCAGTCGCAAAGACATTATATGCACACACAAACTTGAATTGACATCATTTTCAATGTCATTGAATTAACATGTGCTACATTCAAAGGGTGTGAGGGAGGGTGCCGGAGAAGAGTATCAGAAACATTGGATAAATCCCAGAAAAATCTTTTTTTAAAAAAGGGAGTTGTTATTCACTTTGGCTGGCATTTATCAACTCTGCACAAAAAGTTTCTGAAGGATAAAAAAAACTAAGATACAAGAAGAAAAAAAAGCAAGCATCAATTGAAGAACTCCAATCTCTTCTAGAAAAAAAAAAAAAAGCAACCATCAATTGAAGAACTCCAATCTCTTCTCTCCATCTTTGCAGTAAAAAAATGACCAGATTGATCTTAATAAATAGGACACTACAAAAACATTGGCACCACCCACTCAAAAAAATTAAAAAACACACAAGCTGATCACAACAACAACAAAGAACACTCGAATTAACAACTAGAAAAGCTGCGGGACAATAAAAATATATAAAATTTAATGAAAAAACTTGAATAAAATTGTCAACACTGATGCATGCACTCACACCTTGACTAACACGTGAAAACAGATTGCTATCAAAAAGAAAACAACAAAACAAGGGCCAAACAATCGTATAAATGGGAAGAAAATTACCATCTTGAGGATTGCTGAAATTGACATAAGCATAGCCGAGCGAGGTTAGCCCAGCCTGATCCCTACAAACCCTAGTGGAAACAACCGGCGCCACCTGGCTAAAGAGATCAAACAGTTGTCCTTCTTTGACGTTATGCTCCAGATCCCCAACGTAGAGCGACCTGTTCGGAAACTGTTCGGCTGCAGTCGTTTCCGCTGCAGGAGCAACCACTGCCGCCGTTTGATCCGTAACCACTGGAACCGCAACCGCTGCAGCCATTGTTTTCTTTCTTCTCTCGCAACGGAAAGAATAAATTGAAAAAGGTATATATTTGTAGAGTGATTGGGGACAGATGTAAATAGAGAAAATAGGGTCGGCTGCGTAAACGGAATTGAATTCTTTATTTTTATTTTTATGTTTTATGTTTTATTTTTTATTTTTTTGGGTTTGTTTCCTCTTTAGAAAGGGAGAAGTGGAGGGGAGCGGGGGGAGAGGATGGAGAGGGAGGCAGCGGGAGTTATATATGTGTGCGTGGGGAAAAGAAAGGGACTTGAACCGGGTTTTTTCTCTCCTTTGGGTTGGATTCCTTCAGGAAGTTAAAAAACATGTGAAGAATCGCACGTGTGAGCTGTTGCTGGTGGAAGAGTCCATGCGTGGCATTCGAGGCCTTGTTTGTGGGGATCCTCTCCCTGCAAGTTGGTTCTCTTCTTTCTTTTTGGATGGATTTTTATTATTATTATTTATTTATTTTTCTGTGACGTCACGTTGGTGATCTCACTTCTGGATGCCTACTGGTTTACAGGGAATATGGAGAGCAGAATTGAAAAATAAAAAAACAAAGGGAGAGTAAACGGGTGATTTTTTTTATTGGTGGGATCCCATGATCAATAATGGGGGAAGAAATATATGTTGTTAAACAAGCATATGTGGCTGAAAAGTCAAGAATATAAAAATAAATATGTTATTAAAATAATTTTTGTGTTAATTTATATACTTTCAGAGGCATTAGGTACATACATAAAAACTTGTTTTTATAAATAATTTTTTTATTTTTTATTTATAAAATATCATTATAAAAAAATAATTGCAAACTTATTCAACTAAAATATATAAAAATAAAAATAGTTATTGTCATAATTTTAAAATTTAATTTTAAAATTAATTTAAAATAAACATCAAGTTATAGATTAAAGGTGTCAACCTCGAAACAACCTTGTGTTATTTAAAAAAAAATTTAAAAAAAAATCAATGAATTGCTTTACCCTATGTCAATCAATTTACACATCAACTTATATTTTTTATTAGATTATACTACATCACTATTTAATTTATTTATTTTTAAATTAGGATCAATCAAGGCCCAGAGTTGTCCTGATCTCATGCCCGAATAATCCAGGTTTAATAACTAGGGTTGTCGTACTGTTATTAATTTCAACACTCAGCGTAAACTAAAATAACAATAAAAAATAATATCTAGTTATTTTTAAAAAGTATACATAAATTTGACAGTGTTATATATCAAAGGCAAACTAAATTTTTTTTATAATTTATTTTGTCTTGACTATTGTTAATCAAACAAAAATACAAAGACAGTCAATATATCTTGTACACCAATATTATATATAATTATATATTTATCTCTTATTTATCTCGTGTCCTAACTTTCATCATCTTTTTTATTATCGTGATACAATAAACAAATACTACCACAATGGTAAATTTGGGTTTATACATGTTATCGAACTTGACTCGGGAGTCCAATATAAAAACCACTCTATCAAACTCTTTACTTAGTTGGATTTCAAGTTAAATGAAGTGGAATTGATTTAATATGTTTTAATTGACTTAATTACTTAAAATGTGATATAATAAATTTAAATTAGCTTAAAAAATTAAAAATATTATTATTTGAGTTTTTTTAATACATCAAGATGATAATAATTTATATTAATTCGGGCTAACTAAGACCAACTATCTAAATTATGAATTTAATTGGATTTAATAAGTTTATTTTTTAAAAAAATTATTTTTTACTTAATTATATGACAGGTAAAATCCACGTGAACAGGAAAGCACCAAATAAAAAACAAGAACCAAATAAAAAACAAGAAGAAAACACATGGTGGAGAATTGTATTAAAAAAGTGTTTGTTAAAGATAAAAAAAACTTATTACAACCTCATTATAAAAAATTAAAGATGGATTGATATTTGATAAAATAATATTCAAAAAAATCAAATTTTATAATAAAAATGGAAGAAAGGATGGCCAGGCACGTGTTCCTTATTATTTTTTTCTATTTATTAAAACGAGTGAACAAAAGATTATTTATTTATTGAAAAAAATCAGATAATACGTCGCATACAATCATTAACCAGATCAAAATTGTCCATTTCAAGTGGTTACAAAGCAAGCTCCGCCTTTTGGTCTCATAAAACTTACATTCTATAATTTTTTTTATATCTGACATATTAAAAAATATTTAATCGATAAATAAACAACATAAAAAAAAATAAGCAGCTCACAAATTTAGCTTTGCTGGCAATGTCAAGGGCAAAACACTCAAATGTATCTTCTCATGTCAAATAAAATCTATGACACAAAAATTGACCTTTTTGGTTATTAAGAAATGGATAATTAACAGTTTTTTATTTTTTTTAATTTCTTTTCCAGCAACTCTCTCCTTATTCTCAAACATATGGATTGTGAGGTAAACAAAAAAGATTTGAACTAAAAAGTAAAAGTTTTAAACTAAAGGGGTTGAAAATAAAAAATATTTTGGAGGCTAAAATTTATAAAAATGCACCTCGTGAGAAACTTAAAAAAAAAAGCTTGCATTTTGACTTAATTATCAAATTTGGTATTTAGAATTTTAATTCCGTGTAAGTAATAATTTTTTTTTTTATAAAATCAAATTTCAAATCAATATTGAGATTTTTTTAGGTAACTTTATAATAAAAAAATAAAAAAATAAAAAAAATAAATTATCAAATTTAAATTCCAGAAGATATGATATAAAAATACCACAATATTTATTTATTTATTTATTTTATATAATGTAATGACTCATTGACCATGTGTTAGCAAATTAAATTAAAAAATAAATCCTTGTTTCGGGGTTATATAGAAAGGCAGTGCTATAACCCCCCCAAACCCACCTCCCCCCA
>NW_011499869.1:1898334-1933370 GCF_000495115.2 Populus euphratica | reverse complement strand
TATAACCCCCCCACACCCACCTCCCCCCACCCCGCCGTATGTGAAAAATAAAAACAAATCTTCAAGCAGATATTATTATTGTTCTTTTACCTCTCTCAAAATACATGCATACATACATACATATGTATATATGTATGTATGTATGTATAAAGTGATTTCTTATTTATCTCTCACCGCTCATCACTGATAATTTAATTATTTTTACTATTTTAATGCTTTAATTTATTATTACTTCAAAAATATTTGAAAATCAATTTTTACAGACTTCAAATAATTTTTATTATAATATTTCACTTTATTTTTATTTTTTAAATATTGAATCAAACACCGTACTTCTACTTTGATCTAATATATTTGTTTTTGTTTTTTAAAAATATTTTTTAAAAATTTAATTTTTTTATTTTTTATTTACTTCAAATTAATATATTTTTAGTATTTTTAAATTATTTCAATTTATTAATACTAAAAATATTTTTTTATAAATAATAAAAAAAGTTATTACTATTCATTTGAAGACGGAAAATTAATAAATTTATAACAAATCAGAACAATAAAGCAGTCTCGCTGAAATGCCCAGCCAGGAGTCTTGACTCGGAACTGCGCCTTAAGCACGACTCAGGTAAATGGCACTGAGCCGAGAAACTCTCTCGGCCCGTGCATATCCCCTTCTCTTGCCGATTTTACAATCTTAACCCCTACTCCTTTAGCGATGACGTGGACTCAGCCTCTCCACGGGTCTCTCAGTCAAAGAAAGAAACGAAGCAGCTGCATTCAGTCTTCCACGTCTCCGTCTTCCCCTCTGTGGCTTGTAGAGTAGAATTGGAGAAGACAGTATTCTGCAGGGAAACAAAAATGGCAATTCCTTTAGCAAATGGCTTAAGAGCACTCTTCTCAGTATTGGGCTGTTTAATGGTGGCTACTCTCATCTACACCATCTACGTCGATGGCTTCCCATTTCGCAGAGACCTCCTCACCCCGTAAATAAAACTCTCTCCGTGTCAAATATTTTCTTTCCACTTTCAGAGTTTTCTAAGTAGATGAAAATTATAAAATCTGCTTGCTTTCTCATTTACGTTGCAGGTGGATGGCCGCTACTTTAGTTGATTTCTACATCAATATTATAGCTTTAGCGGTACCACTTTCCTTCTCTTCCAATATACATTTTCTTTGCTTCCTAAGATTTAAGAATATGATACGTGCTTCAACTGAGAGGATTCCCTGGTGGTTATTAGGCTTGGATTTCCTACAAGGAACCGAACTTTATTACTGCAACAGTTTGGATAGTTCTGCTAATATGCTCCGGAAGGTATTTTTTATGGTTATTATACTTTAACTATTGTTCCATTAAGTGCAAATCCCTTTGAGAAATTTATTCAAATGTGGTGGTGGTTGTTAATAGAAATGGACGTGGTGTCAAAAAGTCATTTCTTTAATAAAGGCTCGCCGTGTAGTGTCAGGATTTGTTGTTTAATCTTTTTGTGTTTTGTTCAATATCTTCAGCATTGCAACGTGCGCCTACATTTTTATTCAACTTCTCAAGTTGTCGTCTGAAGAATCTTTGCAAGACCCGCTGTATCATGTACTATTGCGGCACGAAAACAAGTATGTGATTTGAATTTCTGGTTTCTAGAATTACGCTCTCATGCTGGAGTATTGTTAAAATAAGGAAGTAAGGCTGTAGTCCATATAGGATTTGGAAGTTATTCCCGTTTCCATTCCCCCCCCACCAGTTCTGCTTTTGCAGTGGTGGTTGTTCAAAGCTTGTGTCTTCCGTGTGTATGTGTGTTGCTTTTGTAGAAGCAGATAAACATGTGCTTAACCACTCCTGACCTAATTCGATGCCCTGAATCAGTAACCTTTGGATCATGGTAAAAAGTAAGCTCCAATGTTTATAATTCAACTCAAACATTTTAGTTTCGTATCTGGCAACTGTAGCCATGACGCTAAGCATGCTGCAGCTTGGTTTTATTTTTTTTGTTCACACCCCTTTGCCTGATGATGGAAGCCTGAATGCTACTGTTCATAAGTAAAAACTTTATTCCATGTGTGGGAATCGTAATGTGTTGAAGAGGGGAATTTTTCTTTGAAACTGGAGGTTTTCCTTCATAGACATCAACAGCAGTCTGGATGGTGATTTACTGTTTAAAAGGGTCGAACTTCTTGATGGGTAAACTGCTATTTTAGAGTTTTACTGCTCTGATTCTTGATCCCGTTCTAACTGGATACAAAGGAATCTGTTGGAAGGAAGAGAATATCTTCCATACCACCAGTACATGATTCTTTGAAATCTTTTTTTTTGGTTATTATGTTTTAGAAGTTTATTCATAACTCATATAAAATAGATTCAACAAGCTCTACAGATCTCACCCGCTTTCCCTTTTTGTAATAGTTGCTCATGCATTGACAAACAGACTTACTTATAGGGGCGTGGAACAAAAGACAAAACAATCTGCTGTTGTGACTGCAAGGATTGCTTTCAGCATTCTGGGTCTTCTGATGCTGGGAACTTTGATTTACACTTTAATAACTGATGGTTCTCCTTTTCGCAAAGAGCTTCTTACTCCGTAAGTTTTCAGTTTCCTTCTATACTTGCCCTTTCATTTTCTCCCTTGGTTGACTATGTTATTAGATAAAGGTGGTTATCTAGTTGAGTCCTTGTCCTCATGGTTGAAAAACATGAGGTGCTGAATCCAATCACCTTGGGGGGTAATGAAAGCCATGATGAGCCTCGTTTCTATTAGAAAGTCTTCTTATTGGCCTTTGTTTTGGGTGGGGCAGGGCAGAAAGCTACGAAGAGGTTTCTCTGTTTCTTTAAGATGATGTTGTTTGTTTCTAATCATTGGTATTTGTTTAATTTATCAGAGATATTTGCTAGTTTGTTATCTTCTATAATACTGATTGTACATGGCATGCTTGCAGTTGGATGGTTGCAACACTAATTGACTTCTATATCAATGTCGTGGCTCTTTCGGTAGGTGGAATTATTTTGGTTACATTGTTCTGCTCCTTTATTCTTGAAGTTAATTTTAAGACCTTAATATAGTTTCTACCGAAGCCACAAAAGGTTCTTTAAAAATGATTCTTTTTCACTAGCTTCTTTGACATGTGTGATTCACGGGTACTTGGATAGATTTCATTTTTTCAAGAAATTCATAAAAGTTGTTTGCGGAGAGGAAGCACAATGATACAAACCCTTGTGCGCTTGTATCATTCTTCACAATTTCACAAGATTCTGACTTTCTTTAAAAAATCTGTTAAAGATCTTTTGGGATATTAAAGTCTAGTGGTGATTTGATTTACCGAGAGAATCATAGTAAATTTTGGGTTTTACTAAATATCCTTGTGCATTTTCTTTCAAATGAATAGTGTCCTTAAATATCCTTGTGCATTTTCTTTCAAATGAACAGTGTCGTTCCTTGTGAATTTAGGTTTGGGTTGCCTACAAGGAATCAAGTTGGATCAGTGCATTCTTATGGATATTGCTATTGATTTGCTTTGGGAGGTAATATCTTGTCCATAGCCTGATTCTCAAACATAAAGGATGATTTGCTTTGGCTGTCAAGAGAGTCAAAAAGTCGCCATATGTATGATCTGCAGTTGCTTTACGTAATTTTAAATCATCTGTCCATTTGGGATGCAGGAATTTTCAGACACATGCCGAAGAGGAATGAAATTTTAATTGATAAAACGATATTCACCTTTTTGCATTTTCCTTCCATGCTATTCTTTTGGTGTCCAAACCGAGTCTCACACATAGTATGTGATTGTTGATGTAATATGAAGTATAAATTGCTATTTGCATGCTTTTTTTATGAAAATGTTTGGTCATCAGGGATAAAAGAATCTAGCAGATATTTGGTGAAAATATATTTAATGAATCTAAAATAAAATGTTGATTTGTACGATACTTTGCACACATTTCTTCTATAATTATCGTCCTTTTCTTTTCAAGTCCAAAGCTGATCGATTCCATATCTTTTGAAAGTACTGATATTTCATTCCTACAATATTCAGCATTACTACTTGCGCCTACATCGTCAAACAGCTGCTGCAGCTTACTTCTCAAGATCCAGTTTACTTGATCTTATTCAATAGAGGCAACAGGCAAGTCTAGTACACTTTTCTGTGTTCTAAATTCTTGCAGTGGCTTTAAGTGTTTCTGGGTTCAGTATTATGGGTGGCAGGTTGAGGAGTATGGACATATGAATGGTCATTTAGTGATTTGTTCACGCTGATGTTTCGACATATACAATCACATTATGGCAGAAAATTGGGGAGGTTAAATGTTAATTATAATGGTCTTGCAATTGAGCTAGCAAGCATCAAGATTCTAATTTCTCCTTCCAAGAACCTGTGTGTTACTAGCTTTTGTTTGCGGAAAGATTTGGAAATTAACTTGCTGTGTTCATGAACTGTTTCCATAGCACATATTTTTTGTATTATTTCCTGAAAGCCGCACAGTTATGTGTCCATGGTAGGGCAGAAAACAGGTATGAAAGGACGTGAAACTCATCTAGACGACAGGAGTTGATGGACATGAAGCTTATATCCCATTCTGGTGGGCACCATGTCTTGGACTTTTATGACAGGGTGACTGCTTATGAATGACGCGAACAATTGTAGACATATTCGTAAATTGAATCATGATTGTACTACAAAATTACAGACCACAATTTATCTTTGCATAAACCTCGTGAATTGTTACTTCTATTATTTTTTAAAGTATTTTTTATTTAAAAATTAATAAAAATATTATTATTTAAAAATTAATAAAAATATTATTTTTTTATTTTGTAAAATTTATTTTTGATATTATCATATCAAATAATCTAAAATTACTATAAAAAATTAATTTGAAATAAAAAATTTAATTTAAAAAAAAAACACAAAAATAAACATGTCATAACTTATCCATAACTATTTAATTTAAAAATAACAAAACCCTAAATTTAATGGTTTTGGTGGGTTTTGCCTAGAGTTATCCACTGTAACCACCTGTCAATTTTATTTTTTTTGAAATATCTCCTTTAAAAATTATTTATAGGAAAATTAGTATGGGTTATGACTTTATTTATTTATTGCTCTTCATATATTTTTTTGATTAAAATTTAGTCCTTGACTGAAATAGGTTTTTCAATCACATGCATGCTCAGGACTAATTGCAAGGCCAGGCATGCTTTTTTCCAAACCGAAGTTCGGTAATATATATATATATATATATATGAATAAGGTGAGTCCAACAGAAATTTAATATGTAAAATCATAGTTGAAGTCAATATTTTCAGCTGATAATTATAAAAAATAGAATATATGTTTAATAAATGTAATTACCACAATTAAAGTGACTGTGTGTAATTCAAAACAATTATCAATTGTATAAATTTGAAATTCATGGGAGTAAATTGAAATTGAATTCTTTGCTTTGCTGATACAATCCAATCAAATTTAGGAAAATAAACAAAAATAAAAGATTATGGAAGGACTAAAACAAGAGCGCCGTAGAAATAAAGGACTGAATAGGCGTAGTATAGAAGTACTCGTCTCTCTGCATCGATCGCGTGGGAGAGCTCGTGTGTTTTTTACGAGAAGTACAAGTCTGATAAGACAAGACAGAAACGAGGAAGAAGATGCAGATCTTCGTTAAGACTTTGACTGGCAAGACCATAACTCTCGAGGTCGAGAGTAGCGACCCCATCGACAACGTCAAAGCCAAGATTCAGGTACCTTAACTCAGTTTTTTTTTTTATAAATAAATTCCTCCTTTTCTTTTTCTTTTTTACTATTATTTCGTCTAAAATTCTTGTGGGGCTGTTTATTTTGACGGAAAGATTTTATTTATTTATTTTTGGTTCCGTCTTTGGGGTTTTAATTATCAGTAGAGTCGAATAATGCTTGGTGTTTCTCGTGAGTTAAAATAAGGCTTTGGATTTTGTTGCTTAGACTCGTTTCAGCCTTGAATTTTTATGGGTTCGGCTTCTCTTTGTGGTCTCTAGTAACACCTTGTTACTGTTGTTATATGCTTTAAGTAACTGCAGTTCTTGGATTAGCGATCATGTAACTGATAGAGTAGAAGAGTTGTGAACTCTAGAATATTCAATGGAAATTATCTCAAGCCCGACTTAGGTTTTAGCGTCGGAAAGCGCTTCTGCAAAAAATTGAATTTTTTTTCTTTACATTAATTTTTTTTAATATTTTAAAATTTTGATATCAAAAAATAATTTTAAAAAAATAAAAAAAATATTATTTCAATTAAAAATCATTTTATCACAGTACTCTTAATACCTGTCGCCATCAATTGTTTGTGTGTTTCTTCATGGCGTGAACGAGAGTCATGACACTTTCTTGGTTGAACAATGGAATGGTAGTTGTTGCGCTGTCAATTTACCTGCCGCAATAGTCGACTATTTGTATTGTTTGATTCCCGCAAATTGATAAAGCTTTGTCAAGAATATTCAACAAGTGCGGCAGTAACAAGTTGGTGTTCTTTTGGGTTAAGTTTCTTTGGTTTTTCTGTGGCTGGTGTCATGATTGATGTTCCTTTACCTTGAGTTGCTGAAACTCATGTCTGACTTTGTTGGGTGTACCTTTTTCAGGACAAGGAAGGCATCCCTCCTGATCAGCAAAGATTGATTTTTGCTGGTAAACAATTAGAAGATGGGCGAACTCTTGCTGATTACAATATCCAGAAGGAGTCGACGCTTCACTTGGTTTTGAGGCTCAGGGGAGGAACTATGATCAAGGTGAAGACTCTAACTGGAAAAGAAATTGAAATTGACATTGAACCAACTGATACCATTGATAGGATTAAGGAACGGGTTGAGGAGAAAGAGGGAATTCCTCCAGTGCAGCAAAGGTAGCAATGCGATTCTGTTTTTGATACCCTTGGTAGCCGCATGCTTAATTTATCAGTAACTCAGGAGTTGTTAATGTGTCGTGGTAGTAACATTACCTGGTTTCTTTTACGAACCATGCTGCATTTTAAAAACTTTCACATGGATGTCAAACTACAGTGAGGTTTTATCACAACCACATTCCTTTATTTAATGCTTTCTGCTGGTTGCAGGCTTATTTATGCTGGCAAGCAGCTTGGAGATGATAAGACAGCTCGTGACTACAATATTGAGGGTGGCTCTGTGCTTCATCTTGTTCTTGCTCTGAGGGGTGGTTGTCTCTGAATTGAACTCATAACGTTACAAAAATCTACCTATCCATGCTTCTTCCATACAAGTACAGCATGGGGTTATGAGAATCCACAATAAATATCTTTTTATAATTTTTCTAGACACAAGATTGTTCAATTATCTTACACTACCTACGCTTGCTGCTTTCTTATGTTTTTGCAAGGTTAAACCAATGCCTGCTTTACTTGTTCACTCGTGCCCACGTCAAATGTATTTTTGAGCTTTTAACCAGTAGATATGCGCGTGCATTTGTGGTGGCTGGACATTATGCCAAGAGCATGGAGACACAAGTTCCCGCCGCTTGGAATTGCTAACAATAAAAAGTATATGTCCAGATGAATATCTTCCATGATGTCATGTTGTATCCAATTTCTGAAACCTACTTCAACAATTAAGCATTCTCTGAATAGACACAAACCAATTGATTGGATTTATAAAGAGCTTCATCTGAGGATATGCTTGACCTGAGAATGAAGAAAGAATTCGAAGGGACTTCATAGTCATTGTCAGCAATGCGAAAATCCAGGCCGGCACTTTGTTCAAGGAATAAGGTGTTCCTGTTGCCTGTACCAGACCATACACCAGGAAGGTCGTCCGCAAAGGAAACAGTGTTGAAGTGCGCTTTACTCTCTTCACTTCTTCTGCTGACTCTCCAATGTTTGTTGATTCTTGACCGCCGGAAGACGATGGTGGTTCTCTAATAGCTGCTCTGTCTATCCACCACCACCATATCCAATAGAACTTCATTATCAATAAGTTTGACGAATGGTGAAACTATATATCTTCGTTAACAAAAACACATGAAAGTCCACTAATTTTTCACAGTAACATAAAATAATATATTTTGAGGTAGCCAGCGTACACATATATAAGCAGCAGTTGTAGAAATAACGATAATGAAGTCACCGAATTAGTAAAAGCTTCTGCAAGGTGAACGGTGATAACAAGAAGAATGGCTTCGACTCCATCGATAGCATTTTTAATAGCTGCAGACGAGCGGAGGCTCGCTCCCCAGTAAAAATTTGATGACATAAAATACGAACCGATACATTACCGCGTTTTGCACGCAGCTATGGGCGAAAAACAAACCTGCAGATCATACGTATATACATACATGCAAAGGGCGTGGAACAGGGTCAGGTGATCAAATTGATCATCAAACGGCTAAATATTCATAAAGATATAATATTGAAGAATCTCCCCAAGTGCCACTAATAATTTAAAGCTAAGGGAAGATCATCATGCAGTTGAAACCACGGCTTGCTAGGCTTGTCTCTTGAGAAGATCAAATATTATGCTACAGTTTTTTTTTTTTTGTATCATTATACATTTTCCTTTGATTAGGAAAACTGGATCTCCACCTTGCGTGTTCAGTTTACCACCACCAGAGACCACTTTTCCGAGTAACAATTATCCCTAACAATGTTAATACTTGGAATTACTAGCAAGAATTATTCTCAACATTTAGCATCAAGAGTTGTTGAGTACGATAATTTCAGTGCATCTATGCTGTAATAGGCATGCTGCCCTGCAACTAATTACTGCCAGTGCAGAGCAAATTTCGGATCGAGACGAGTTTCGAATGATTATGTTGGTGCATTTTCGTTAGCTGTTGTGTGGAAATCGGTGAAAATGGAACCGGCATGCTATAGCTTTTTTTCCCATTTGTTTTACCTAGTTTATCTGACAATCAGAATGATGTCAGAAGAGGGGGGAAAAACCAGGATCCACAACTTTAACTTGGAAGCACTATAAGATGAAAGGGAAGTCATTTTCGTTAGCTGTTGTGTGGAAATCGGTGAAAATGGAACCGGCATGCTATAGCTTTTTTTCCCATTTGTTTTACCTAGTTTAACTGACAATCAGACTGATGTCAGAAGAGGGGGAAAAAAACAGGATCCACAAACTTTAACTTGGAGGCACTATAAGATGAAAGGGAAGCCTCTGAAAACAGCGTCCATTCTTTTATCACAACAGAGACAATCTGAATGCAGTTCATGGCATACTAACCCTAGGTGGAGTTCTACGGTTTTAGACTCCGAATTTTATCAAACCAAAACAGCTCTGCCTGTTAGAAACGGCAGTAACACTCAAGCATGTTTCAGGATCAAGTGAAAGTGTACAAAAATAAAGTTCAAGAAAATGGCTAACAATCGCAAAGACCAAAAAAATGATAAATGAGCCAACCATGAGCACTAAGACGAATATTTTAGATCTATCCAAAACTTAACATGCACAACCACCTCTTTGCTCACTCTCTGAGGCAGCCTCTGGGACAGCCTGGAAGTATCTGCAATTAAATACAAGGACAAAAAAGTTCATTAATAAACGTTTTGGATTGTTCTAAATATCATTGCAATGTTTGACAAGCACAGCGAGCACTAAATTTAAAATCAAGGATTGGGGTTCAAAACCTCAACTTAAATTTTATCATATCACAACTAGTAACAATAAGACCAAGATGAAAACATTTTGCCTTTTGAGCACACATGAAAGCATAGCAAGAAAAATGCATGCCAAGGAACCTGAATGAGTCCATATACAGTTCAAATTTCTGGTAAATTTTGGTTACCATACAAATAGTACATCTTAGCTAATAACAAGCAAGTGCAGAGAAAAGACAAGCACACTATATGTCATGCCTTATGATTCATTAAGACGAGAGAGAAACATGCTTTTGAATTTGGAATTTGATTCTACCAGCAGATTTTTAGAATGACTTTAGTCTTATTTAAGTTAGTTGGGCGATTAATTTATTTATCTTTTAGTTATTATTAGGTCTTTTAAAGATATTAGAGCCTTTATTTAAATCTGGTTTCATTGGATTATAACAAACCAATGGCAAACCATCCTGAGCTGTAGATCCTAAATATTAATAACAAACTATTTTAAATCATTTATGACCAAACTAAGAGGCCACCATCCTGGGATGTAGATCCTAAATATTAATAGCAAATGATTTTTTATTTTTTGAAAAAAAAAGCGCATGCACAATTGCAATCACACATCTAAAAGACCCTAAAATTTTAATATCATATTCTGTAGGAAAAGAAATATCCTTGTCCCATAACACAGCATTTGAAACGACACCATGGAACAAACATCATGGATGGAAGGATATCCAATCTTCTAGAGAAACTTTTAAATGGCATTCCATCAGCTTGGAAAGGAAGAAAACAAAGTCTTCAATTCCTAGCATGAAACTGTCCATATGCCAAGTTGATCATTTTCTACGGTTGCAACCAAAAGCTTGGAAGCATTGTGGAATTTCCTGGTTAAGTACTTTTTTGGGAGCTAAAGAGAAATGAAAGCCAAAAATGATTTTCAGAATTAAGAAAGAACAAAGAGGCTAAGATGGAAAATGAAGTATGAGAGAAAAGGAAATAGAGACACAACCAGAACCTAGTAATTTCAGGTCCTTTTGTTTTTGGAGTCTTATAAAATTTGTATTTCTTAACCCATTCCAATAAATATTTCCCTTTTAAGATTATTTGTTGTAATCTCGCATTCTTTTTAATTCTGATTTTGGTCTAGTAAACTTGGAAGACCTAATCGCATCTCATTTCTTGATATCAAATCAACAATCCATTTTTTCACCTGAACTTATGGCTGTTGTTGTAACCACTTACATTACTAATATATGGTGCTGATACAATCCAAACAAAAACTCAGCTGAAAATTTAAACTTACATGTCTTGTTCATGCTCATTGGCTAGAGCAATTTTGGCAATGGACAGGAAAGCAGGATCAACATTGTAATCTTCTTTTGCTGACGTCTCAAAGTAAGGTATGTTTCCTTTTGAAGCACACCAGTCCTTAGCTTTCTTCTCAGAAACCTGCACAGCATAAATATTAGACCAAGGGCGGGGCAAGGAATAAAGGAAAATGAATTTACCAGATTAAAATTGTACATCCTTACCACTCGGCTATTTCCACCATCAATATCTATCTTGTTTCCAAGTAATATAAATGGAAATGTCCTGGGATTAGACGGGGTTGCCTGGGAGAGAATAAGAATGAAAACCATGTTGAATTGGAAAGAGAACAACAATGCCATTTCAAAAATTAGCAGCTAAAGAGTTGCAAACCATAAACCCAAGAAAAAGCAGGCAAGTGATGGATGGCCAAAATGGGCAGGATTATCCTGGTAGATTATATAGGCATGAAATGCCCAGTCAAATAAATTGATGCATTTCCACAAAATGCTGCCATGATATGGCTCATCTTTACCAAGTTAAATAAATTAATGCATTTCCACAGAAGCTGTCAGTATCCTTGACAAATTCCCTTAAGAAAGCACAATGATTCTATTCATCAACCACCAAGTAACAGAATTATTATCATTACACGAACTCCTGGCAAAATCTGCCCATATTTTGGAGAAATCAGCTAAATCAAGGCCTAAAAATACAAATCGTAGTTTGACCTACTTTATAATTATTTCAGAGTCAAACATCAGAGTTGGAGAGTGAATAAATGGAGCATTCCAAGGAAGACTACAATATCTACAATAAAAGGAAACCTCCTATGCAATGGAATCATGGACCATAGCAGGAATATATTACGAGGACATTATCATTTACCTCATTACTAAAACTAGACTCAATTGCATGTGATGAAAATTCCATACGCCCCAAACCACGGGTGCAATCCATGTAAAATGGAACATTGCCTAATGTAAAGGGAACAACCCCCTATGCCTCGGACCACTAGCAGGACTTTGTTACTTGGACATTACCCATATCTTTTGGTGCTGATATCTGCCCCCAGTATAACATATCACAGCATGTAAGTTGAATAAAATATGTTTTGATTTCCTTTCCCATTATTCAAAATAAAAAGATCTTGTAAAGGACAAAAACCTCAATGCATATGATACTGGGCAAAACTCGTAAGTGTTGAATTGACCAGATGTGTGGGAATAATTTGAGGAATCATGAAGCCCTAAGAATCTATATACAACAGTGCCATAGCAGCTATCCATTCATCAAGCTAATCCAATCACTTTGATGAGTGAAAGGACAGAATGCCATTTTTAACTGGTTTATCGTTATAACTTATTTGGTCCATTGCAGTCACTAAGAAGTTTCCCTAAGAAGTCAAGACAAAGAAATTAAGATGATAGCTGAATGGCTAGCAAACCATTTACTCATTGCATAAGAAATCCCAACTTTATCAAGGCTGTGATAGTAAATTCTAGGGGCAGAAGAAGGTGGTTAGCCATTCTCCAGAACTGCTGCCGAAGCCAAAATTATGAGCAAGAAGCACAAGCCATATTAATGCACTGCTTTATTGTACTACTGTATATACATGACACTTTCCAATACACACACCAACTGTTCAAATCTTTAATGACAAATGGTAATGAGAGAACCGTCAAAGAAACAATGAAGAAAAGCAACAAAGAACCTGTTTAAGAAACTCTTCATGCCAGTTGTCAAGAGTATCAAATGATTTCATGACATTCACATCATAGACTAGAACACAACAATCTGCTCCTCTATAAAATGCAACTCCAAGCGACTGAAATCTTTCTTGTCCAGCTGTGTCCCATATCTACATATTAGATACTAGTATTTTCAGCAAGCATTCTTGCAGACATTCCAAAACAATTCAATAGAATTGAAAACCCACTTGCAGAGTGACAAGCCTGTCATCAATCTGTAGTTCTTTAGTCACGAAATCCGCACCAATCGTAGCCTTATATTGTTGGCTAAACTTCTTGTGCACATATCTGAGCAATCAATTAAGGACTATACATCCCATTCCCACTCACCCCACCAAAAAAAAGAAAAAAAAAACGCAAAACAAACCTTAAATTTCTATATAATCTGCATCAAAATTGATTAAAAACCCAATGAACTCACCACGTTATTATTAATTAAACACTATCAAGAGCACAAACATTAAAAATAATATTAAAAGAAAAAATAAATTAATTAATAAACAAAATAAATTAATTAATTAACTAATCAAAATGCAGATTTAAGAGATCAGAGAAAGGCTAAATCTAGCGATATTACGAAGAGAGAGGATACTGATTCATTAACGACGTCTTGCCAACCCTGACAGTCACAGACAACATTTAAAATACCAAATCAGATTATTTTGTATGTGCTGAACAAATCTGAAGAAAAACCCTAGAAATCGTACCCGCTATCACCGAGAACGATGACCTTAAGCAAGGTACGCCTACGCGCTGACATGCCGTTCTTCTTTTTCTCTTATTAATAGTCACGAATTATACTGCTGGTGTGGTGATAGAAATTCAAATCAAAAGAAGAAACAGTTTTCCTCCTTTTCTTTTCTTTTCTTTTTCCAGATTTTCACTGTTTGTAAGAAAGGAGATGGGGAAAGAAAGAGAAGAAAAAAGCGGCGCCAATTTCGATCTGCTATTTCTAGATTTTACGAATTTATTTTCCTTTTTAAGTTTCTAGTGATCGTCTGCCAATGAGAAATCACTTGGATTAAGATATTTTACATAGAATGTAATAGTAGTTTTATTTTAATTTTTAATTTTGTATTTTTTGTGAGATGTTATTTTGGTTGTTTATATATATATATTATTTAAATTAAGTAAGGGTTATCATATTCAAACTTCTTTAATTTAGATATTATATTAGATCTGAGATCTTTAAATTTGACGATGCACAGACTTATAAATCTAAATAAACGGGTTTAAGATTCAAGAATATGAGTTTAAAGACTCAAGTAATTTAGGTCTTGTAAGGATATTATATCCATCTAATTTGAATCTAGCTGGGATGTTATATTTAAGGAACTTGGATTAATTCAGTTGAACCTATCTAGACTATCAAGTTTATAGAATTTAAATATTTTTAATGTTTTTAATATTTTTTATTTAAAAAAATTATATTAACCTGGAACGCGAAGCAATACACTAGTAATAATTAAAATCAAATTGCATTGATAAAAAATAATAATATATATAAAGTCGTTTTCATTTTATTTTGTAGAGTAATTTATTATCCTTTCTACGCCTTAATTTATTATCCTTCCACACCTGTTGTTTTGATTTAAAAAACTAAAGATTTTTTTCTGCCACGCTTCAAGGTTTTTATGAACTTTCGTATCAAAAAGGAATTCAAGTGAAACTAAAAGAATCCTGAGTCCGTCACCATTTGCTTTTGTGTTTAAAACTTTGTTTAGCTTGAAAAAAAAAATAATTATATCTTGAAAATATTGATGTTAGAAATTAAACTATATATTTTTTAAATTATTTTCAATTAAAAGATATGTTATATCATAATATAAAATATATTTAGTACTATGATAATTTTTAAGATTGCAGTTTAAAACATAAATTTAAAAAATATTTTTAGTTGTAATTATAAAAAAGATGGGTTTAATACATATAAATAGTTAAACTATCCTGAGATGAATTTATTCATACAAAATAATAAAAAAAAATTATGAATGAAAAAAAAGTTATTTTATATTTTACAAAATCCAAATTTGCAATTATTTACCAGCCCCATTGCAAAAAATATAAATTATTTAACTAACCAAACAATTCTATTTTACAAGAAGTAAAAGTCATCACAATAACAAACTGTCTCTGATAGTTTTTTATTTTTACTGTTAACATGTTTTTCAAAATTATTTTTTTATTATTTTTTATCTAAAAATTAAATTGATGTTTTTTAGGTATTTTTCATGGTGTTAATGCATTGTTTTATCTAAAAATTAAATTGATGTTTTTTTAGGTATTTTTCATGGTTTTAATGCATTATTAAACACGCATGTATGAGTGGTCTTTATATATTTTTATTTTTTTGAACATGTAATATTTTTATTATAATCAATCTAATTTGTTGATGTTAGAGTAATTTTAAATAAAAAAATATTTTTAAAAAACAATTTTCAACTATAATACCAAGAATATTTGGCATTATAGTAACTTTTGCGGCTGCAAATTAAAAAGTAGATTTAAAAGTAATATATGTTTAGTTGTGATTTGAAAAAAGATAAGTTTGGAAAAACATGTACAGGGTTAAAACTATCACAAGATAAGTTTTTTAATATAAAATAAATAAAAAGCTTCTTTGTAAATAAAAAGTAAGTTATTTTAGCTTCTACAATACCAAGGTTTGCAAATATGTGTGAGATTCATTGCAAAACACATAAACTATCTGGCCAATGAGTCCTTTTCTTGTTTGACAAAACACAAATGCTACCACAAAACAAATGTTTTATAATGTTGGTTTTTATGATTAACCTGTTTTTTAAATTGCTTTTCACATAAAAAATTAAATTAATATATTTTTAGATATTTTTTTGTAATTTTAATATACTATGCTGGTATCTATAATTTGAATATAAGTGTGTACATTGCATTATGAAATGCACATTTCTGGATGGTCTTTACTTAACCCATTCTATGTTTTGGGTCAAATAAAAAAAAATTAACCCAAAAAAAATCTAATCTATAAAAAATTATTTAATATTATTATTAAACCCGATGCAACAAAACCTTGGATTCTTTAATTTTCACTCGTCAACTAACCCTGGTATACGATTAACGCTGTGAAGGTTGTAGTGTTTGTGATTAAAAGGAAAGAAGTTACTGTTTACTCTCTGCTGCTAGTCACCCTGAGCGTCTATGAGCCAAACCCGAGCCACTCCAGAAAACACGCAGGGATCGGTTAACACAGTCTCATCACTCACACTTGGGTGTGGATTTTTTCTATATATATATATTTTTTTTCCATACATGACGAACCAGTCCGATCTCAACCACATAAGTTAAATCCTGAAACCCTAAACCTAAAAGGATAAGGCTCCGCACATTTTACACGTTAGGAAAGGAGAACCTTGCGGTGGCCATAAAAAGATGCTACTAGAAAATATTGAACCTGAATCCTTGAAATTACGAAACCCTAAATCTTACCTGGGCCACCCACCTCTCATGTTCTACAGGAGTAAATCGAACAAAGTCTCAAATCACGTTCCTTAACATGATAGATTTCTCACTTGTTAGCATCATCAGATGTTTAACAGGATCCCATAATTATCTACTGTTAGCATTGTTATATTTCACTCCTAATGGAAGAGCAATATAAATCCTAATTCAGTTTCTGTAAAAACATCGACACAAGAAAAATAAAATTGACGATATAACCATGAAAGTCCATCAACGACTAACCAAACAGAGATAGCTTGATTATCTGGTTCTAGTATCTATCATCATCAAAAGTGGGGCTTTTTTTTTTTTTTCAGAGTATAAAACGAGGCAAAGGACTAAATCATCAAAATGCAGTTGCTTTACTCAAACCTTGAAGGTAGTCAGATTGGCTCTTCGACCAGAACCAAGAATGCTCAGTGGCATATGTTCTACCAGCCACGCTTTTTCAAAAAGTCCCTAGTTCTCTTCCTCATGCGAGTAAAAACAATAACAGCACAGGCAAGGATCCATGGAGGGAAGCTTCCACCAAAAAGGTTTGAGCTCTTGATCCATTCTGGACGTTCCTTCAGAACCAATGTTATCAAAAGAGTGATCACTGCTACCCCGAGCACGATTTTGGTCACTGGTTTAATCAAGGAGTCCTGCAGTTTCAGAGTACAATTTGCATAAATATCCTATTTGAGCAGAAACACTATTGCAAAAAACCAAAAGAATCGTGAGTTGGACAAGAGTATACACCAAAACTGCAACTAATCCAAACACAATTGTAATCCATGCCCAGAATTCCCAGTCTAAAGAATAATTAATACAAAACACATGCCAAATGCAAGATGATTATGTTACAATGCATAGTAAAGTATCACTGGTAGAAAGTTCAAAGATAAACAAGTCAGATGAAATTTAAGATGCTTTTGGAATTAGCAGGTCAATGACTGGTTGAGCATTTACGACAAGGACGCCGAATTCAAACATGAAGCAAAGAGCCTCCAATTAATTGTTTTAAGGAAGTAAACAAGCATAAAAGTTCAAATTATGCACCATTAACTTCAACATGGATAAGTAAGTAATCTTCCCGACTCCTGCAACAGCCTGACATTTCTAACACGAAAACATAGCAAGAAAAATGAGCATCTTACTTTGCATTTTGAGCATCAAAAACATTTATAGGAAAAAAAAAAATCAAAGCGAGGTTAATCTATTCAAATCCATAGCATTCATTTGACTCGAATCTTGTTAACTAGCAGTTTAAAACGTGGCGAAAGAATATCACCGCGGCACATTGGCACAGCTGGGAGGAGTTAATTTAGAGAAAATCCCAACGTTCAGAAATCCATTCAAGAACTAGTGGTTAAGAAATTACATGCTTGACAAAATAAATTTCAGAAATGAACATTCAATGCAAATCCAAGAGAACCCAATTAGTGAAATAAAATGACAAGAAAATGGAGGTTGATGTTTTCTTCTCTATTTTTTAGATTTTTTTTATGACGGTTGATCCAGTTTTCCAGTATTCTACATGTCAATTTATCATCGATCGCTTGGTGCAGTAGAATTGTAAGCAAGCAACAAAACATTGAAAAAAAAAATAATTGCTGTAACATAATGAAATTGGAAAGATCAAAATCAAATCAAATAAAAATAAAACCAAATCACGTTCTAAAATTACCCTTGGTTCTCCGTCAACGTGAATGATCGATCCATCTCTATACCCAAGTAAAGACCTACCATTCCTCCCAAAACGGATCGGCGCACCCCGACCCGACGCTGGATTGAAAGCGAAGATCGACTTGAACCCGTATTTCTCGAGGATTTCTCGGACCTCCAGTTGGTCCTGGTCCCACCCTCCCAAGCTCGACTTGAACACGTTAATCGGACCCTTGCCTTGTCTGTACAGATGGATCTCCACCTCCGGTACTTTGGTCCTAACCGTTTTTTGCGTCGGCTTCGGGTTGCTCGGTGAAGATTCGTTCTCGTTTGCGCCTTCGATTTCTCTAATTTCGTTTTCTGCCTCCATTGTCTTCGGATAGCCGGCTTCTAGATTGTAAGTGTACCGTATATATCAGGCTTGTTAGATATATTTATTAAAAGATTATTTCATAACTCGTTATGGGTTGATTTTGATTCAATTGTGACAATTATATTCAGAATATTTTGTGTGGTAATTAAGATTTTTTTTTTTTAATGAGATGTATCCTCACACCTATTTGGAAAAAATTAAAATATTTTCATGATTGTAGAATAAACATGTCACTTTAATTATTATTATTATTGTTATTATTATTATCCAGTCCACCATTAATCCTTGAACAAATCTAGAATAGACACGAAATAAAAAAATTAAAGGCAAAAAACCAAGCAAAGCCATAAAATTAAGAACATACAAATCTATATCCATAATTAGTTGGACTTTAGAAGAAATCATGTCTAATAATTAGATTTGAGATTATTAAAAAATTAAAAAAAAAATAAGAGGAGGGAGAGAAGGGTTGTTGTGTCGAAGACAGCTAAAAAGGTTTAAGGAGTAATTGTTTAGAAGAAAGAGAGGCGCTTGGATTTTGATTCTATTGCCCTGGACTCGTACCTAAAAAATTGTTATTGATAATTCTCGGTGTGTTTATAAATTTAAAGATTAAATATTAATTTAAAGAAATAGGAAATAATTTAATTATTAGCAATGATTGGTGAGAACAAAATAAAATTAATTTAGCATATACTCTGAGACGGCAAAAGAGAGAGAAAAAATAACAACGATTGAAATATTTTTATTCTTTTTTGTATTTGTCCAACCATAACAAAACCCTGATACCCTAACCATCAATTTTTTAAATTTTTTTGTCTTAAAATATTTATTTTATATATATATATATATATATATGATATCTTTAATTGTTATTTTATGTGGTATCTAGCTATTTTAGATGTTAAAGTTAATGGAGTTGTGGTTAAATTTTTTATTCGTATTGTGCATTTTATATACGTGTGTATGTTATTATAAAATGAATAGTATAATTTTATTAATTTTAAAATATGACCACAGTATCATATGATTTTTTAACTGAAAGTTCTTTTTTTTAGATTAACGTGGGTGTCTGGACTAGTTTGCATATTAATTTTAAAATATGACCACAGTATCATATGATTTTTTAACTGGAAGTTCTTGAAATAAATAAATGTGCATTTTACATTTCTAAGATATTAAATACATGGATGCATGATATTGGCAGGTGTCAGGAAACTACCAGAGATGATGTTTAATTTCTTTCTCGAGATAATGGAGATAAAAAGAACAACAAGGACGAGACAAGATAAAACACAGGTAAGAAATTGTACTTAGTAAATACAAATAAATAACTACTTATTATGTTTGGTTAGTAAGATATAAGACAAAATAAATTGTAAAGAGGTCTGTAATCTGTATCATCCTTATTGTATATCACTCTCGAAATTATAATGTTTTAAATGAGAAATAGAGATTATTATTTTCACTTCATTTTATTGTAAGCATTATTTTTTTAACAAACTTTAAATGGTAATTATTTCTCTCTTCAAAATCACATTTAAAATAGATTTTAAATCATTGTAAAAGAAATATTCATTGCTAAAAGACAACATGGTTAAATTATAAATTACTTTCTCGTTAAATCATTTACAGATATACTTGATGACAGATAAAATTTTAAAAATCCAACTCTCAAATTGGCTGTCCATTGTTAAATTGATTTTAATAATTTTATATATTTTCTATAAATAAAATAATAGTTTATACTTGGTATTTGATAAATAAAGATAATTTATAGTTAGTACATGTAAAATATCTCATTTGATTGATAGAATAATTCTTTAATATTTAAATAAATATTTTTTTTAAACTAGAAAATATGATAATATTATAGGAATATGCTCTGGAAATATATATACAATGAATAATTAAAAATCATGAATTTTTATTCCAAATATCTTATGGTGTATTTATAATTTATAAGTTTTATTATTTTTGTGATGATGAATGACTAAAATATAATTTTATCTTGGTAATATTTTTAGTTGTATGGTGGGTTATATTCCACTTATTTTATCAAAGTGAGAAATGAAAACATGATGAATCATGAAAGACCACAACGCACTTGATGGTGCTAACAAAATATGGACTCGTTTAATCAAGCCTGATTATTGATAAATAAATCCTTCAATATTTCATGTGAAAATTTATAGAATTAATGGTGTTGGGATCAAATCTTCTTTTAGGTCTGCCCAGCATCAAACCTATCATATTTAGTCCTGGTATATTATTAAGCCCAATCATAAATGATTCTGATTAGCACAAATTCACCGTACCTAGACCTGACACATTACTAAGCTCACCACACTTCTTTTGGGGCATGCTTGGTACTGGTGTGTATATATATATATTTAATATGATTTTTTTATAAAGATATATAAAAATATATTGGTAAAATATTAGTTTATTAATGATAAAATAACTTTATACCATTACAATGTTAAAGTGTTAAAATCTAGTATGTTTGGAATGCATGATAATAATTTCAACACAGATGCATTTTATTTTATTTTTTTTATCATTCAATCAATCCTCTTTAACATTAAATTTATTTTCTTAATATGACAATTTTTCATTTTTATATATTATGAATTTTTAATTATTATTATATATATATATTTAAAAAAATATTAATTTTATTTAATAATGTTAAAAAAACCCATTCACTGGTAAAAAAAAACTTATTCTTGTACATTTCAATAAACATTACACTTTTATTAAATAATTTAGTCAACTCATAAAAAAATAATTTATCTTTATCTTTTTATTATAAATCAACACACATTATTAAATTATACAAAATAACTTATTATTTACTTCGAGCAATTGATTTTTTCATATTAATTTGATAAGTGAAAAACTAGATTTTTAATATAATTATGTCCCTAAAAAGTTATTTTTTAAAATTAAAATATTTATTTATATATAAATGTGTGTTATATATTTTTTTTAAAGCTAGTAAAATAAAAAAGTTAAAATTGTGAAATTTTTAATAGAATATTTGTAGAAAAAAATAACATGAAGGGTGGTGTTTCAATCGATAATTTATCAATGATAAAAAGCTTGGATAGTGCTTGGTGTTAAAATCATGTTTGCTTTTCAAAATGTTTTTTTTACTTGAAAACACATTTAAAAATATATTTTTTAAATTTATTTTTAACATTAACACCTTGAAATAAAAAAAATATTAAAAAAAAACCCGGCCCAATCACGTAGCCAAACATGATCCTAATGTGTATTTGATGTTGTAGTAGTTTTTTGTGGATGTGGTTTGAAAAAAATTATCTTATATTTTTTTTTTGTTGATGTTGGTTTGATATTTATATATATTTGATTACATTGTGGTTAAAATTGAAGTTGAATAGAAAATAATTTAACGTGTTTAATTAGTAATGTCGTGAAAATTCAGGTTATATATATATTGAAGGTTTTTAATTTAAATATTGTAGATTTAACTAATGTTATTGTATCATGGAGTAAATAATGTTTTATATAAGATATTTTTTATTATTCCATTAAATTAATTATAATTTCATCACGTATGAAATTCATCCGATAAAAACTATAATTTTCATATATTTTTAGCATGTAACAAAATCAATAAAAATATCATTAGAAATAAAATTGAAATTATAATTAAATTTTATAAATGTTATGCCATAATATAATTTTTTTTCTAATTTATATATTGTTATTAAATAATATTAAATACTATTTTTTTAAATATAATATAATTAAAAAAATAAAATTTTTTATTTACACAACGTATAAAAAAGTATAAATAATAAGGCTGCAATTTATATATTATTTTTAATCAGCCACCATACACCATTATTAATATATCTAGAAAAAATACAAATGCTGTCTCAAAAGCAAATTGACAGCATTGTTTACTCACTTAGTAAATAGAGAATATAAAGAATATTTAACAGCAGAGTATACTAGTAGTGGTTATTTTTTAAAGTATTTTTTAAAATATATTAAAATAATTTTTTATTTTTTAAAAATTAATTTTAATATCAATATATCAAAATATAAAAAAAAATACAAAAACTTAATTTAAGATAAAAATAAAATAATTTTTTTTTTTTTTCAAAAATACAAACAAACATTCTTGTATGACACATACCTCAGAGCAACTCGCGTTTCACGCTAACATTACGTCATTATATACCTTAAAGCATCAGGCATTTCACGCTAACATTACGTCACCTTAAAGCAACTCGCGTTTCACGCTAGCATTACGTCCACGTCATTGCTTCCTCTTGTCAGTCATGTGGACGCGTCACGCCCGATTGCGACACCCCTCTCACCTTTTCACTATAAAAACAGCAGGGAGCGCAGCTAAATCACGCGAGCGCAATATTTCCAAAAAGCAAAATAAAACACAGAACGCGAGAGAAAGTCGGCAAATAAAAAAAATACTATCGTTAGGGTTATTGAAGTTTCTCGAGGAGGCTGTTGAAGAATCAGAGCATGGTAAATCATAATGCCTGTAGCTTTCTTTTTCTTGTTCTTTTTTTCATTTTTCATTTTTCATTTTGAATTGTTAACTTGTTAGTCGGTATTGTAGATCCATTCTAGTTGTTTTTTGAATTTTCAATTTTGATGTCGAATACATACAAAATTTTTGTTGTTTGATCTTCAGCATAATTTTCTTATATTTTTGTTTATACTGAAGATAATTCATTTACTACACCGTTTTTGCAGATTATTCTTGATGCTGTGATTGGTGTTTTGTAGGATACTAAGAGAACGCTGCAGCGTTCCGTGCTGGCTTTAACAGACGAGACTCTTATTTCAGCAAGCAGAGTAGTAAATGCTGCAAGGGGGGACGCGAATGATGGGTTTGAACAGTGTGATCCTCAAGTTATCACTCAAGCATCATCTTTAAGTACTTTCTTTCTTTCCTTATTTTGTTTTTTTAAATTTTGACAGGTTTGATTTTGTTGTTTGGATGTCATGTATCTGTATTACACGTGAATTCTTCCATAAACTTTCACGAGGAGATTATTTATTAAAGAACGTTAGTTTTGATTGGGTATGTTTTTTAGTGCGAGAGAAATGAAAAAAGAAAATGTGTTTTGGGAGGTCAATTTATCCACTTTGCCACAGTGGGGGTAACATGGATGATTTATAGAGTTGGCAGTCACTGGCTCGCATATCAGTACCAAATATATTGCATGACATCAAACTCCACCCTTGTGCATCTTGTTTGTTCTCTATTAAGTAAGATTTGTGCATGCTACGTTGTGTCCTGGTTTAATATATGTTGATGACTTATGACAGGTAGGCTGCCAGCGGAGCCTTCCTCTGTGGATATTGTGGTTTCCATCTGCAGTTCGCTTGAATTTCCTGGTGATCTGTTGGTAAAGGAAATTTTTAGAGTGTTGAAGCCTTGTGGAACTATTCTGATTTACAATTCTCAGCAATCTGTTATAGGAGAAACTGACAAGGTGAATGTCAGTGCTTTTATTTTTCCTTGATAAAGCTTAGTTTGTCACTAAGCTTCTCACTTTGGTGTTTTCCATGCAATTTCTGGTCTTCAGCGCAAGTTGCTTTTGGCTGGGTTCTCAGAAGTAGAAGCTCTACAACCAAAATCTGTTGGACTCTCCAATGCAATTCATTCTTTTGGGGTGAGTTAGTCTTCACAATTTGATCATTAACGTGAAAGGGCAAGAATACATATTCTTCTTTGCAAGTTTCAATTGTATCATTCTTTTCACTATGTCCTAAAGATTATTTGCTTTCCAGTATTCATATTAGTATTTACTTGGTTGCATTTATAATCCTTCTTTATTTTTAGGTCAAGGCCAAGAAGCCATCTTGGAATATTGGGTCATCCTTTGCGCTGAAGAAATCCATAAAATCATCAGTCAAGGTTCAGATTGATGATGATTCGGATTTGATTGACGAGGATAGCCTTTTGACTGAGGAGGATTTGAAGAAACCTCAGCCACCACTTGGTAAGATACAAGACACCGAACGTTGGTTTTATGCATTTTTATGGTTTTTTTGGGCCTCCAATAACCAAATTTGCATGTGAAGTTGGTGATTGTGAAGTTGGAAGCACAAGGAAGGCTTGCAAGAACTGCACTTGTGGTAGAGCTGAGGCAGAGGAAACAGTGAAGTTGGGAATCACCACGGATCAGCTGAACAATCCTCAATCAGCATGTGGCAGTGTAAGTTTTCTAATTCTGGATGTGCATTTGCGCGGATGAAATTGTATATTTGTATATGCTAAACTATTTGTCTCAACATGTTCTTATCCATGGGTTCTTAGACGAATCTGATTTTTTTGGGCTTCACCGCAACAATGTTTCGGGAAAGTAAGCTGCATCCTCGTTTTAAAGCTGTCATGTTTAGGGTGCATTTTACATTGTATCAAGGCATCGTGTTCATGAACAGACTAGCACATGAAAACATTAAAACTGCCATGCCTTTTAAAGTCTTCCGTATTGTGGCTAAATATTTCTTCATCTGGCCTTTTTTTATTGAATGTCACGCAGTGTGGACTAGGGGATGCTTTTCGTTGTAGCACATGCCCTTACAAAGGTCTTCCTCCATTCAAACTCGGTGAAAAGGTAATTAACAGGATCTCTCACCCTTTCCGTCTACATTTACAATACTGAACTGTATAGAACTAAGAATCTCTCTTCTTACAGGTGTCGCTGTCTGAAAACTTTCTCGTGGCAGACATTTGAAGATGCTGCTTTTGCACATACGCAGCTTATGAAAGCTTTTGTTTTCAGTTGGCAATGATCCATGCATGCTTTACCAATTCAAATTGTAATCAACTTTAGTGTCCTGGAAATGGTCCATAAAATGTCAAAACAATGGTTGATGATGAGAATAACAAAACCTAATTTTGTACTTCTTATCTGTCGTGGTGCTTATTTTCTCCTTGTCCCAGGTCCTTTGATCTAGAACTCATTCATCATTAAAAAGGTATCAAATCCAAACAGTTCCCAAACTCAAATTGAATTTAGCTCCGAATAGTATCATTACTGTTTGGGTTGTTGGTGTGGATGTATATGCACAAGGTGTCCCATTAGTTGCTAGGCACCTGTACAGCACCCGGAGAGCCATTGTGTTGATGACCACAAAGCAGCTATTCACAAGTTCAAACACATTTTGTCATCAATAAGCACCCGTATTTGTTGGCTGAATGAATAAACAAATTTGTTGTCAACAAGCACCAACTCTTGTTGGTTAAATGAATGAATAAACAAGCTCAGCCTTTACAAAACTGAATATACAATTTGATGCCTGGTGCAGCTTGGAAGCAAATCAGTTGATCTGTTGAGAAAGAAGAACTAGAAGCCCTTGTGGACCAACCAATATTTCGTTAAGGAAACTTGATAAGCCAAACCATACCACAGGAGTCACATCCACTCCTCCAAGTGGTGGAATCAACTTCCTGGTTGGAATGAGAAGCGGTTCTGTGGGAGCATAAGCTATTACATATGGAAACTTCCCAACAGGAAGCTTTGGGTACCAGGACATTACTATTCTCAAAACAAATAGAAAGGAAAATGCTGAGAGGAACGGCCCTAAGATACCTATAGCTAACTTAGCTGTGGCAGGGTCCAAATCTGCCAGCATCAACCTCTGGATTAAATTTGAGGTTTCTGACGTTTTCGGTATATCTACCTTGATATTCCTAACACTAACAGCCTCGAGAACGCTAAAAGGCTCCACTGAAATGGTTGCGTGTGATGGAGAGAAGTCAACATCAAGAGAGGCTGTGACTCCTGCAGAGCAACACGTCCTAGACCGCAAGGCTTGACGGCCATGATTGGCATGTCCTCTGGTATGGCGCTTCAACCTTTCCTGCACAATATATTGTATGAGTGCAAATCAGCCCCCCCAACCGTGCAGATGAAGATTGTAGAGTATAAAAAAAACCAGGAAAAACCAAATGTCAAATGAAATCAGAATTATTGATTCATAACAAAACTCGAGAAGGCGTTCAGAAAGATCCCAGGCAGCTCATTAAATAAATAAAAAATCTTAAAAAAATCAGAGGGGCACTAAGACAGGGATTTTGGGTTCAAGCAGCATACACTAGAAAAACCTAAAAGAACACGAAACTGAGGATTTTCTGAGTGTAGATGGGATTTCTTTTTTGGAAAATTTGTACTTATTTCAACCGCAACTTAGAATAAACAGGAAAGGCCTGCATACTTCCTCATGAATTAGAAAAATAAACCATCAAGAAATTGAGCCGAAGTTCTTGAAGAAGTTAGACACATACACGCACACATAGGTCAGAAAATTCATCAAAATTGTAACAGCTAATCTTTCTCTAGGGGTGGTTTGGTTTCAAAAGTTCAGATCAAATTCAAAAAATCGAACTGTTACCAGGACAAAGCAAAATGGATTCAAAGGCCAGCCCCAGTTCCATATCAGAGCAAGCCCCATCAGTAATTAAATGACAAGAAGCCTTGGCCTGCAGACACTGCTGCTTGCTTTAGAAATCGGAAACCATATTCAGCTAAAATATCAGTTTTAACATATTTCCAGAATCACGTAGCCCCCCCCCCACCCCCCGAAGAAAACCTGCGGTAGCTACAGTTTCTTTTTTCTATTTTTAATCCAACATTTTGTTTCGATAAACTTCATTTTAAACACAAAATCATTTAATAAAATACTCGGTTAGTTCAGAGCAGAAGAAAATAAGGACCAGAATAGAATTCCACGATACCATCATTTGTACAGAGGAAACTGGAAAAGCAAAATTGTAAACAGAATTTTAGGTACTCACCGAAACATTGGATTTGCCTTTCTTATGCATCAAAGGCGCCCAGCTTATATGATTCTGGTGGTTGTAGTAGTAGAGGGAAAAACATGCCGCCATGTTGTCTGTGTGCATGAGAGAGGGGAAGAGATGAATGAATGGCAATTTATCATTGTGTTTGTGGATTATTGGGTATTTTTTTTCATGGGTTAATTTGATTTGACTAATAAAAAGAAAAACAAAGCACGATCAAAGGACTCCACATTGGAAATCTGGTTCGATTGATTCCATCACCAAGAAGCCCGAGCCAGGCTTTCTCTTAGAAGAGCACACAATATTGGGCACGGGCCTGATCTGCTTAAAACCCAATTAAATGGAAAAATACTTAGAAAAAACTCATAATTATTGCAGAATATTATCTTTTAAATTTATTTCTAAAGGATATTTAATATTTAAAATTAATCACCCGAATTAAATACCATACAAAGATATAATAAACATTGAATTAAATCCTAAAAAACGAGTAAGAAAAATATAAACTCGCTTTATTTCCTAGTTTTGTTATTTTAATTTTTTTTAATTTCTAGAAAATGTTAAAAATTGACAAAATGATGGTTAATCCAAAACACGAACTCACTTGTATTGGAGATGATTTGCGATGTAAACTTATGAGAGTAAGCTAGTTGATCAAAATTTATGAGTGCAAATATTTAAATAGAAAAAAAATAGTTCATATACTCGAATAAAAAAAATAAAATTAAGCACAAATACAACCAAAGCCCATCACATTAAAAATCCAATAATAAAACTAATAAAGATCCTGGATTGATTATTTCACAAATATAAATATTCAAATAGAAAAAAAAAAACTCATCCTGCACTAACAGCGAACCCTTAAAAGAAAAGAAAAGAAAAACTAAAAACCCTGTGTGTTTTTCAGTAACTATAAAAAGAATCATAAGAAAATCAACGAGCATCAAGAAACCCTACAAAATCTCTTGTAAGGGATGCTCTCTCATCCATCTCTTTTAATCGGCTAGCCACATTGCTTTTGAGAATTTCTAAAGAAGCCTTGTATTGCCGAAGCCCATCCACATCCATATCCAAATCCATATCCTCAACTGGCAATGCCCACCACGAAGGTCGCCCTTCTTTCCCATCTACTACCCCGCTAGACGGTGGCGACGGCCCATGTGTGATAACATGGGGAGATTCATTAGAGCTGCTGCGGCAGCTATCAGTCGTGTAGTTGTCAAGAAATTGGTCGACGACCGAATCCACAGAAGGGTTGCCGAACGTAAAGAGCCTACCCGACAACGAGTAGGAGACTATAGCAATCTGTGTATTGGCCCCGCTGCAAAGAAATTTGGCCTTCTTTATAAGACCAGCTCGTCGCTTTGAAAAGGTCACTTTTCGGTAATCTTCGTTTTCTATTTTTTTTATTTCAATCTTTCTTCTCGTCATCTTGGGAGATAGCTAGCTAAAAATGCCTGTTTGTCTTTGCCTCTGTTCTGAGGCTGAGAGGTGACGGGCTAACTGTTTATATGCTAGCCTTTTGTTTAATCCAAAACGGAAAAGGAATTATCTCATGCAAGTCGGTTGTTGAAATGGGTTCGGATAAGGATACTTGGGTTTCTGTCGCACACGTTACACGCTTCGCATTTGCAAGCCCTCGGGACACTCTGTTTCCAGATATTTATTTAATCTCAGTTTTTTTTTTTTTGCTTAAATAAAACGATAAATATAATGGCATGCATGCATGTTCATCAACGTCTTGCGCATGCATACTCAACAGGTGGGATACAAGCGACAACCCTACTTCAGAAATCCTAATCCGACTGCAACACTGAACGAGCAAACGGCCTCTCTCACGAGGGGAGATGAGGTATGAAAACAGTAACATGAGAAGCTTCCGATATTAACTTTAGTGAAGAGATGCAGTATGAATACAATAAATACCAATATTCGAAGGATGCACCTCATAGTTACACGTGAAGCTTGTCATCTAGCACCTGTGGAAACTGAGAAACAATGGCTATTAAGAAAGCACTAACTGGATGCATCTGGCATGATTTTGGCATCCGCAAGTGGAAGTTTCTTAAAACTAGTTATTCAACTACGGAAGAGGATCTTACAGCCCAATAACTTTGCCTTGTTACTCCTTGAGAGAGGTCTTCAATTCCCTAATAGCGAAATGGTGTGAGATCAATGGTCATTTGTTTCTTCCCCTTGCTCACCTTCTGTCAGAGCAACAAAGCAAGCATCAGAACAATAAAGTGAGCATCCAGGTCAAAGATGATTTAATGAAAATAATTCAATACCAATGCCCATGTGAATTTTCTTGCAACAATTGAAATCATTCCGCAATCAAGTCCATAAAGGGTTGGGATTATCTTTAACGGGAATGAAAAGGCTGAGATATAAGCAAGAAATTTGCACGTTCTAAACATGTCTACTTGAGGGCTATAACATAGAGAGAAGATGCATCCGGAAACACTTTGAGATGGAAGGAAGAGACCAAAGCAGCAAGTGAAATTAATCAAACTAGCGGGCTTTTGAACAAGTCCAAGGACAACCTACCAATCAAGTATGCTTGATTCAAAAAAGTGCTAAATGAACGGAAAAGGAAACAGTGAGTTAAAGAGATCGGTAGATGATGACAGAGATACCAAGAAGTGGTGGGAAGGTAAAATTACAAAAATTCTTTGGGTTCTATGAGATTATACTCCCAAACAGGGTTCTCTCATCTCAGGAATTAGAGATGAAAGTATACAATGTGTGCAGCATTGCTGAAGATGAGTTTCTTACAGTGAATAGGCATTAAGGAAACTGTATGTGCAAATTCAAGATGGGTCTAGAACTTACAGCTATTGCCACAAGCTCTTCTAGCAGCTCCTCTAAATGGCGTAGAGGCTAATTTCATGGGAAAAACAAAAGATGTTAGATGATTATACTTCCAAAATACAAAAAACTGTTTTCTGGCACCTGGTTAAACAAATATCTGTATATGGAATCTCATTAAAAACACCTATGGTGTTTGTCAAGGACCATGCTTGTAAAACTCACCCATTGAGTTGGACCATCCACTGGGGCATTTAAAGGATCATCATGCACCTAAGCACCAAAAAGAAGCTTTGAGATACCATTGTATGTATATGATCAAGGATACTAACACTGACACAACTACAAGAAGTCTCTGGGCCAGCTAAGAGTTCTTAACCAGAGCAATTAACTTTAATCCCTTCCTTCTTATGAACCTGGGAATCCCCACAAACTTGAGAAAAGGGTGCATGGGGTAAACCAAGCAACAAGAATTATAATCCCGAGACATTCCAATAATAAATTGATCATTTTCAACAGATCATCATACCTCCATGAAAATTCCATCCACCCCAACGGCCACTGCTGTTCTTGCAATGCATGGTATCAATTCACGAAGACCTCCACTAGCAACACCTCCACCATCCAACTGTAGACAGAGTATAGTTTAACCATTTCATAATGGAGAAGTTACAAGAAGCAGATGTAGATAGCAACACATTAAACTTTACTTAAAAATGAAGGCCAGGCAATACAGCAACCAGAAGGAAGGACAGCACAAAACCATAGCATCAAAGATCAATATGCAAGGCACAAAGGCCAATATTATTAAAAGATTGGTTTCTCACATAACTTCTATCATGAAAATTATGTAACACACGCTAATAATGGTTAACTAACTCTTTACTAAGGCTGAATCTATTCACCGTTATCTAATTGTACAATCGAAAATTTAGGACAGCCACACCTTTTTCCCAGCAGGCTGTTGCAGTGAATGTGTGATGTCAGCTACCTGTTTTGAAACAGTTAAACCAAAGGTTAACTCTTCCAGATTATAGCATGTAAATCAAAGCATAAGAAGCACATTAGTCAAAAAAGAACTATCTGAAGTAGATTAATCCTGGGAATCATGTTCAAAGCGGCTGTAGATCATTTCTATAATCACTTTAAACACCATGTTTTATGAAAGATAAAAGTTGGTGACTTCTAAACTAAAGAACAAAAATTACGCAAGCCAATGCTATAAACTTAAAAACTGGATTACGTTTAATCATTCATGATTGGAAAAAATTGAAACATTTTTAGAACTTCTCTTATTTTAATGGAAGATTAAATTCAAGATCAAGATCTAAAGAAGTCAAAAGGATGCTGTGCTCTTGCAAAGAAAATAGAATCCTGATCAGATACAATGAGTTCTCCTTATCTCATAGACATTAAGTTCAAGGCGTGAAAAATGGAAATAGTCCAAGTTTTGGAGACTCATGTGAAGGGCTCTCCATATGAATGAAAATAAGGTGAATATCTGCTATTAGTTGGCCTTATAAATGCAAGTCGCCATTCACCCTCTGCTTTGATACACTTTGTATAAATTATGTACTTTCTACCTCTCTTGATGGAATTATTCTTTAACAGATAAGGACTTGAGAAGCATCAAATGGTATGAAACAATAATATAGAAGAGCAATTGACTTACAACAGGACATTTAGCTTCCCTCATCCATTCCAAATTACGTGGATCAACAATCAAATCATCTACAAACCAATCCCAAATGTAGGATCAAATCAAACTGGATAGCACATACTATTATTCATCAAAGACTTCAAAATTCAGACATGTTTAAACCAAGCTCTTTAAACTAGTGGAGTTCACGAAAAGTGGTTCATGGAACTTCTATCCAGATAATAAAACACACTATTCTTTCTTAGCAAAACAGCCCATAATTTTTAATTACCCAGGCTGTCCTACATTACTGGTTTGCCAATTTAAAGCGACTTCTTAAACTAATTTCAGACAGAGAGTTGCAGAACTTCAAGAATCCCCTAATCAATCTCTTTTACACCATTGAATGATAATAAGAAACAGACAACACCTTCAGGCATATGGCATGGGTCATTTGAGACTTACTATAGCCAAACATAGTTCCCCTCTCGCAAACCATGACATTTGGATTTCCTGCCAATCTTACCTTCTCAGCAGAATTTGACATGACCTGCATGTTTTTAATTGTACGATCATCAATTAGAGAAAAAACATAAGACAGAAGCATACCTCTAGTTTAAAATCTTATGTCAAATAAGAATACTTTTTCATGAAAAAGAGAGAACTCACAGAAGGAGCACAGAATTGGCCTTTCTTAATATTGATAATTTTTCCAGTCTTGGCAGCTGCAACTAGAAGATCTGTCTGTTATAAAATCCAAAAAATAAGTGAACTGAAATTGAAAAAAACAGTGAAAGGAAAAGGCACATAGCGCCTCTCTCAAACTCAAAATTAAATCATCATGGAAGCATTAGGCTTGAAGCTATAAGGTAGCAACCTAACCTGACGACACAAAAATGCTGGAATCTGAATGATATCTGCAACTTGGCTGACTGGTTCACACTGGTCAAGTAGAAAAGATTACAAATTGTTTGAGAAACTTTGGAATCCAATTGCAATTTCAATACTTTGTACTGGTAGCAAGATGCCACTGAAGAAAAGGTTGAACAGAGACAAATGACTATAAATAGAAAAGAGATAAAATAGGACATAAGGATTTACACAATTCAAGAAATCAGGATAACTGCAAATTCTTTACGAAACATTCCAAGGGAACATAATTGAAAAAAAACTCCATGAGGTTCATCAAGCCAGTAATTTAATCATTTTTTTTTCCTTCAAAATTCTATTATTTTGGTCACTGTTATTAGAAAGACTTGGAAGTTATAACTAACCAATCACAGTGATATATAAATGATATCCTCTTGCAACACAATAATACAAAACTTTTATTTCTATATCTAATTAATTAAAGTTGACTCAGTGTTGGGTTTGTATAGCTGGTCTCAACTCCCAAGGCAAGATAAAGGACAGGATCGGTCACATCTTGTATGCTGTGGATCCAAATGATATAGCAAAACGGAATAATTGGATCTGCATAACAAGTTGAAACTAGAATAGAACTAACTTAGTTCAGGTAATGCTCCACCTAATGGAACTGAAAGTCTAGAAGAGCCATGTAATAGACAATCGTTCAACACATTAGAGCATATAATATAACCTTCCAAAAAATTAAAGAGAAGAAGTCATCCATGAACCATAATAAATAGGATGTGAATAACTGAGGAAACCTTGAGAATTTTATGAATAGGATGGCAGCCTACCTGAATTGTTTCATGCACATCAGTAACAATGGGGATGTCATATGCTATTTTAACCTTCTCAAGGATCTACACCAAATAAGAGAGAGATATGATATTAACCAGTTATCCATTCATGCATGTGAAATTTCCTAAAATTATATAGCATCTTGAAAAGTCTACTCATAGCATGACACCAACAAGAAAATCTAGTAGATGTGAGAACAAACTTGTTAAGAAATCTCTGTGCATGCAGTTTGATATTAATTGATACAGGTGCCAATATATCAGGAGGTAACCATTGAATAACCTTAGAAAATGTATACAAACATGCACTACTTGTTGTCCTCCATCTGATTTGAGTTGTCATGTCAAATAATAATGGCAGAGACCATAATACCAAGATCTTATGCAAATCACCATGATCTATGAAGGGAATATATGCTAACACTATCCTATCCCGAGTTCCAACTCAATGTCTACAATTTATGAGCATTTAACTGAGTCCTTACCTGTGAATGTGTGAGCTTATTCACATGTATTTCATATTTCATAAATGCTGCTGGTCTTGATTTAACAGTTATGAATTAACATAAAAAGCATGAACTTTACACCCATATCTTATTCCAATATTCCAATCTTCTCATTTCATAAAGCATGAATCGATACCTTCAACCCTTCGCTCATCCCTGGACCTCGAAAGGATTTGGAGGATGTTCTATTAGCTTTATCAAAGCTTGATTTAAAAACAAGTGGCAACCCAACTCTACAAGATTGAAAAAAGACAAAATCAATGGAATCTCAATCATCAATCTTCTTCTTTTGTTTTCTTGATTCAAGTAACGCAAACAGGCAAAGGAGCTAGAAGGACCAATTCACACTTCAATTTCTTTAAACACACACACACATAAAAAGCAATGCCTTCCACAATTAGCTTCATTTAACACCTCACAAACACATTCTCTTCAACCGGCTTCCTTCCAATGAAAACGAAATCAACGCATTTCCTTCATTAAACTAAAAAAATTACGAATTTTCAGAAGTAACTGACTAACTAACAAACAAACAAGAAACATACTTGGTTGAGATAGTCTTGAGATGGTTGGCCATTCTAAGAATGTGCTCCTCAGATTCAATCACATTGGGTCCAGCTAGCAAGAAAAATGGTTCTGCTGCCTGTTGTTCAAATCCATCAACACAAAGGACCTAAACAAAAATCTAACTGATTCGAGATCCAAAACCTTACCTTGAGCTGGTTAAACAAAACAGTTGAGGAATCCATCTTCTCTACTTAACCCAAGAATCTCCTGCAACTGCAAAATTTTATGTTACTCAGATTTTGAAGAACACGGCTGTCATTTCTTTAGTTAATCAAACAAATTATTAATAAATAACAATACAAGTTTTCATAGCAGAAGAGAGATCCCATCTTACTAGATCTACGCTATAGCTAAAAGAAATCCACACTCGGAATTACAGACCGAGAGTGTCGCTTCAGTAATTATTTTTTTTAAAACAAATTATTTTTAATATTAACATATTAAAATAATTTTAAAATATTAAAAAAATAAATTTTAATAAAAAACATGTTAAAATTCAATAAAAAACAGCCGTGAGTTAGTGACTGTTCCCCAAGTCAAGACGCAAAAACAATGTGCGTTTCGGGCCTTACAGTAACCAGTAAGTCTGAACAAAATGGCTAGAGTGGCCAGGCCCGAAGGAAAACCAGCCTATACTGTAACGCTGTGCAGGGCGGGCGGGCGATGAGAGGACGCAGTTGCCGTTGTCGTTGGGTTCAAATTTTTAGATATTTTTTTTTATATTAATATATTAAAATTATAAAAAAAATAAAAAATATTTTTTACATTTTTTTACAGTAAAAAAGGCATTACAGTGCTAAGAGCATCTCCTACGAGATATGCTTTTTAGAAGAGCTATATTGATAATATGGCTTTTTAAATAGGGTAGATA